>NC_142809.1:14508233-14624128 GCF_049724085.1 Artemia sp. Qi Xiang Cuo | reverse complement strand
CAATATTAAAAGGAATTGGGTATAAATCATCCCAGAGTGAATTTTTGGGGAGCTCTATATGTGCATGTTCCTCTCCGTCTCCAACTGAAGAGTAGGGGGGAGACGGGGAGTACTGAAACCTGAAAATATATAAATGAAAAAATAGCTTATTTCCAATGTACTCAAATCATCCCTAGAGTTTTTAAAATTAGTAATATTATTTATTAGTAAAATCTGGTACATAAAAATTAATATAATATAAGATATATTATAGACGGCAAAAATTTTATCGTTTATTTTCAGTGTTAAAAAATTTTTTTTTTTTCGGCGCTGCCCCCCGCGCCCCCCCCCTTACCATGCCCCACAGCGCGTCCCGGACCATCCTTGGTACTTTTCGGAGCCACAGCGCACCCCAGTGGTGCTTCTCGGGGCCCGTGGCACTTCCCTGATCCGTGGCACTTCCCCCAACGCTTCCCTGACTCGTGGCGGCACCCCTGTGGCGCTTCCCAGACCCTTAGCGCTTTTCGGAGCCACAGCGCACCCCTGTGGTGCTTCTCTGGGCCCACAGCTCGTCCAGCGATGCTTCTCAAGCCCGTGGCACGTCCCTGGCCCGTAACGCATCCCTGTGGCACTTCCCGGGCCCGCAGCGCTTCCCGCAACGGCTCCCCGCCCCAGAGCGCTTCTCGGACCTGCGATATATATTATAATAGTATAAGATATTTACAATCTACAACATGACATAGTAGGTTTTGATTTTGTTCAAACAATTCCTCCAAATAAAATTTCATATTAATACTATTTATCTGCTCTGTGAAAAAAAAAAACATGATTTGAAAAGGATAGCCATCTCCTGTAATGATACACAACTCCTTCAGATTTATAGTTTTTTTTTTTATAATATTTGTAGAGGTATGGCGAAGCATTCGTTTATATCGCAATATAACCTACATCCCCCGTCATTGCAAGTTATTTATTGACTTTTTTTTGGCTTCGATAAAATACTATATAACTTTGGTGATATAATGAAATAGTCTGTTTTTATAATTGACAGTAAATAAAACCAAATAAAATTTCTTAATATTAATCTTTTATCTGAACTGTGAAAAAAAACATGATTTGACCAGTAGAGTAAAACACTGTAATGTTAACCCCAACCTGAATAGCTAAAGTTTTTTTTTATAATATTTGTATAGGCAAGGTAAATCATTATCGTTTATCGAAATAGAAATTACCTCACCCTACAATGACCAGAATATAGTGCCTTTTTTTTGGCTTCACTAATCTAATCTATCAAAAGGGCGAATGCATGCACTTGACATGATTCAAAAGGGAGAACATTATATTTCCTTTGGAGAGAAAAATCAATCAGTAGTGCCAGTTAGATATACTCTTACGCGGTGTTTGAAAACGTTTCATGTGGAAAAGGCCTATAAAAGTTGGATGAAATTGATAGATATTTCTATATAATAGGTAGGAAAAAAACGCTTACATTTGTATATCTCGGCTGCACTTGGGCACCCGAAGGACCAGGTAGTGCATGCTGGAGGGTGGACGGGGCGGCGTCGCTATGTTCTTGTGCGACTGGGCCGGCTATTTCACGATCTTGCGCTTCGGCAGGGTTGGTAGCCGTCCACTCTCTCTTTAACTTAAACCCAGGCTGCAATGGGGCTGGCACTGATGGGGCTGTCTTGTCATCTCTGGCTTTCTTAGCGGGCGGCGCCATACATTCTTCATGATTGGCCTTAAAAAGAATAGAAAAAATTAGTTTCAAAATAATTTTCCCCTTTTTTTTTTACATAATAAAAATTATTACTCCCCTAACTTACCCTAGCCATAATTTTGTATATAAAACATTTGTATCAAAGAAGCCTCTCCCCCCCCCATTTTAAGTAAAGCAAAAGTTAAAATTTACGAGAAATATACTAAACTCAGGAATCAAATGCTATTCAATTTACTCATAATAAAGTTATTTATTCTTTTTATTAAAAATCCCGAGCCCTTTTCAGTAAAGCAAAATTCAAATTTGCGATGATGAAGCTATGATGTTAATTTTATCAAAATTATCCTTTTTTCTGTGAGACCCTTTGGTTAAGCCACTAACGCAAGGATTATGAGACCGGATGTACTTTTAAAGGGGTGACAATAATTATAAAATTTTTAAATAATAGAAGAAATGTTTAAGTCAAGCTAGCGTCGTCTTAAATAGAAACGGTTTATTAATAGCTATGGGTTGTCACTTTAGTTAGAAATTGAGAAAGCAAGAATTATATCGATAAAAAGAGTATTATTTCTATTGCAAGAATTAAAGTCGTAAGGAGTGGGGGGTTTAGATGGTTAAACAGAGCATATTTTATAGTCTTCTAACGACTATAAAGATAGCATAGTGGAGTTTTTCTTAGAGTGGGAGGCGGGGGGGGGGGATTTAGCTGGAAATATAGAGGGAAGGATAATTATTTACTTTTGCGACAATTTGGTTGTAAAAAAATGGTGGAGGGGGGGGGGGGGATTTTGCTGGAAATATATATGGAAGGAATTTATAGAAATGCTATTTCTTTTTGCGAGAATTTGGGATTGTAAAACAATGGTGGAGGGAGGGGGGATTTAGCTGGAAATATAGAGGGAAGGAATTTATTGAAATGCTTTTTCTTTTTGCGAGATTTTGGGTTTGTAAAACACTGGTGGAGGGAGGGGGGATTTAGCTGGAAATATAGAGGGGAGGAATTTATCGAAAAGCTATTTCTTTTTGCGAGAATTTGGGATTGTAAAACAATGGTGGAGGGAGGGGGGATTTAGCTGGAAATATAGAGGGAAGGAATTTATCGAAATGCTATTTCTTTTTGCGAGAATTTGAGATTGTAAAACAATGGTGGAGGGATGGGGGATTTAGCTGGAAATATAGAGGGAAGGAATTTATAGAAATGGTATTTCTTTTTGCGAGAATTTGGGATTGTAAGACAATGGTGGAGGGAGGGGGATTTAGCTGGAAATATAGAGGGAAGGAATTTATTGAAATGGTATTTCTTTTTGCGAGAATTTGGGATTGTAAAACAATGGTGGAGGGAGGGGGATTTAGCTGGAAATATAGAGGGAAGGAATTTATCGAAATGCTATTTCTTTTGAGAATTTGGGATTGTAAAACAATGGTGGAGGGAGGGGGATTTAGCTGGAAATATAGAGGGAAGGAATTTATCGAAATGCTATTTCTTTTTGCGGGAATTTGGGATTGTAAAACAATGGTGGAGGGACGGGGGATTTAGCTGGAAATATAGAGGGAAGGAATTTATCGAAATGCTATTTATTTTGGCGAGAATTTTGGGTTGTACAACCCGGGGGGAGGGAGGGGGGATTGATCTTGAAATATAGAGGGTAGGAAGTAATTGAAAAGGTATTTCTTTTTTAGAGAATGTGGGATTGTAAGAAAATGGTGGAGGGAGGGGGGATTTAGATGGAAATGTAGAGGGAAGGAATTTATCGAAATGTTATTTCTTTTTGCGAGAATTTGGGATTGTAAAACAATGGTGGAGGGAGGGGGGATTTAGCTGGAAATATAGAGGTAAGGATGTCCATGGAAAATTCGTTTGAAAATAAAAAATGTACTTACATGGTAAATTGAAGTTGCCAAGGCTTCAAGTTCATCAAATTTATCCATTGTTGTTTACACAGCGTCAAAATACCTTCTGATAATTGAATCACATTGCACACCCGTTATATACGAAATCTCAAGGGTGAATTGTTATGTAACGGGGAAAATCATATGTAAGCAGGTCTCTGATTGGCTGAGAAGGAGGATGTATCCGACTCGCTGATTGGCTGAGAAGGAAACACGTGATCTAACTGTTTCCGGGAAACTCTTAACATTTTGGCTCGAGAGCAACAACAAATACTATTTCTGGACACCATGACATTCGCGATCGATTACGCAATCAAGTTCTCGGAAATCCACTTCCGCTTCGATTACGCAATCAATTTCTCGGAAATTCACTTCCCCCTCGAGTCCCAGATCAATAACATTGTTCCCGTTAGAATTCAATGCGCATGTGCAAACTTCGCCCCGGAGCTATTACACATAGAAACATCAAATAAATCGATCTTGGAAAAAGAGGTCATTGACCGATTACGCAATCTTTCTCCCTAGGGAGGCTATGCCCCTATTTGGTGTACTGATCGGAGATACGTTCTTTTGATAACCGAATTTTGTTCTGTTCGGAGTCAATAAGGCCATTCTACTTATATATATATATATATATATATATATATATATATATATATATATATATATATGTATATATATATATATATATATATATATGTGTATATTGTCATTTCTATGGTTTTATATAGTAGGGGTTATGTTAAATATAATTAATTTAAAAGCATTAGGAAAATAGTACTTCGGTTGTATAATAAATTCTCGAAAAGTGAAGTTCGGTTAATGCTAATGAAATGAAACAAAATATGATGAAAATATAATAGTTTAGAAACAAATTTTGGATATATATTTTCACATTGGGGGGGGGGGGGTAAAGCATACTATATACTAAACACGTAACCTAAAATAACCTAACCAAAATACCAACTAACTCAAAACGAGCAGAAATTAACATGAGTAGGGCTCAAAACCCATATGCCTTCCCAATGCCAGAACATAATTTGTACTTTACTGAAAAAAATACAAATGAATGTGCATTGTCAGTTTAATAAACATATACTGATATTTAGTAATCAAAATGTTAATATTATGTGATCTATTAAAGTTATAAAAGTAAAAACATTTATACTTTTTCAGTAAAGTGCAAATTATGTTCTGGCCTTGGGAAGGGATATTGGTTTTGAGCCCTACTCATGTTAATTTCTGTTCGTTTTTAGTTTGACTCGGCTATTTATTGTAATTTCTGTTCGCTTTGGGTTTCATTTATTTATCGATGCTGATTTGTGGTAGTTCCACGCTTGGTAGATTATTTGATTTTATTTTTGCTCCTTTTTGGTTTAATGGAGTTCTTTACTATTCTTTGAAAAACTTATTTTGTGGAAAAAGTTTTTGTTTAATGAATTTCTGTTCGTTTTATATTGACATAGTCTTTTCAGGGAAAAAGAAAATAATTCTTTAAATCTTTTCGTTTTTTAAGAGTTTATAATTTGGCCTGCTATTTGTATGCTGGAGAAAAATTTTCAGTAAGTTTTAACAAAATACACCCTTTTAAAAAGCTGGACACAAATAGCAGTGTTTTATTTAGTTTCATACCTCCTCTAGTCGACCTGAAATAGAAAACTTGATACCATTCGCAAAAAAAATCTGTTTACTTTGTTTGGTAGCTTGGATACACTTATGCTATTTTGATTTGGTTAAATTTTAAGAGCGGAAGTAGCCCCGAATGTTTGAGCATAATACTCTCAGTCGTTTATGGGATATTGCTGAGATGCCTTACTGGGAATTAGCATTAGCACAGTGCATTATGATATAACCTTAAGACAACATTTAAATTTTAAACATAATGGAAAATGGGAGGGTGGGCGTGGGAGGGGGACTAGTTGCCCTCCATTCACTTTCAACTATTAAAAAGGGCATTAGCCCTTTCTATTTTCAATCGAATGAGCCCTTTGCGAAGTTACTAAGACAACTCTTTCGATACGAAGTGCCCTGGTCTAAAAAAAAAAAACAAAAAAATAATAATAATACATTGTACTCACATCAATCTTTAATATAAAAATGACAACCCTTCCAATCACTTTCAACTATTAAAAAGGACACTAGTCCTTTCAATTTCCAATCGAATGAGTCCTTTTTGAGTTTCTACGACAACGCTTTCTATAAACACCTTATATAACCCCAGGGCATAAATTACAACCCTTGTCCTGAGGGTTGTGAAAGGGTTGTCAACCTAAAAGACCTAATTTCCAGAACTTTCAACTACGTTAAACAAAATGGCTATCTCAAAATTTTGATTGGATGTGTTTGGGAAAATGGTGGGCGTTAGAGGTTGGCGTTAGGTGGTTTCTAATCACTTTCAACTATTAAAAAAGCACTAGCCCTTTCAATTTTCGATTAAATGAGCCCTTTTGAAGTTTCTACGACAACACTTTCAATAAACATCTTATATGCCCTCAGGACATAACTTACAACCTTTGCCCCGAGGGCTTGGGGGGTGTCATCCTAATTTCCAGAACTTTCAACAACTTTGAAGAAAATCGCTATCTAAAAAGTTTGATCCTGTTTGGGGAGATGGTGGGCATGAGAGGGGAGTTAATTGCCCTCCAAACACTTCCAACTATTAAAAAGATTTCTAGCCCTTTCAATTTCAAATCGAATGAGGCCTTTTTGAAGTTTCTACGACAACACTTTCAATTAAAACCTTATACAACCCAGGGCATAACTTACAACCCTTGACCTGAGGGCCGTGAGGGGGTTGTCATCCTAAAAGACATAATTTTCAGACGTTTGAACTACGTTGAACATAATGGCTATCTCAAAATTTTGATTGGATGTGTTTGGGGAAATGGTGGGCGTAAGAGGGGGGTTACTTCCCATCCAATAACTTTCGACTATTGAAAAGGGCACTAGCCAATTTAATTTCTAATCAAATCAGCCCTTTTAAAGTTTTTACGACAACGCTTTCTATAAAAAAACCTTATATGCCCCAGGAAAAAACTTACAACCTTTGCCCTAAGGGTTGTGGGGGAGTGTCATCCTTAAAAACATAATTTTGGAGACTTTTTAACTACGTCGAAGAAAATGGCTTGATTGGATGTGATTGGGGAAATGGTGAGCGTTAGAGGGGTGTTAGTTATCCTCCAATCATTTTCGACTATTAAAATGGGCACAAGCCCTTCTAATTTCCAATCGAATGAGCCCTTTTTGAAGTTTCTACGACAACTCTTTCTACAAATACCTTATATGCCCCCAGGGAATAACTTACAACCCTTGCCCAGCTCTGAGGAGGGTTGTCATCCTTAAAGACCTAATTTTTAAAACTTTTAACTACGTTGAACAAAATGGTTATCTAAAAATTTTGATTGGATGAGTTTGGGGAAAAGGAGGGCGTGAGAGGGGGTTAGTTGCCCTTAAATCACTTTTGACTATTAAAAAGGTCATTAGCCGTTTGAATATCCATTCGAATGAGCCCTTTTTCAAGTTTCTATGACATAGCTTTCAATAAAAACCTTATATGCCCCCAGAGCATAACTTACAACCCTGCCCTGAGGGCTGTGGGGGGGGTGTCATCCTCTTAGATATAATTGCTGGACCTTTCAACTAATTTAAACAAAATAGCTTTCTCGAAAGTTTGATTGGATTTGTTTGGATAAACCGTGGGCGTGGAAGGGGTTTTAGTTGCCTTCCAGTCACTTTCGACTATTAAAAAGGGCACTAGCCATTTCAGTTTCCAATCGAATGAGCCCCTTTTGAAGTTTTTACGACAAGGCTTTCTATAATAACCTTATATGCCCCCAGGGCATAACTTATAACCCTCGTCCTGAGGGCTGTGGGGGGGTTGTCATCCTCAAAGAACTAGTTTCCTGAACTTTCAACTACGTTGAACAAAATGGCTATCTAAAAATTTTGATTGGATGAGTTTGGGGAAAAGGTGGGCGTGAGAGGAGGATTAGTTGCCCTCCAATCATTTTCGACTATTAAAAAGGGCACTAGCCCTTTGAATTTCCATTTGAATGAGCCTTTTTTGAAGTTTCTACGACAAAGCTTTCTATAAAAACCTTATATGCCCCCAGGGCATAACTTACAACCCTTGCACTGAGGGTTGTGGGGGAGCGTCCTCCTCAAAAACATAATTTCTATCAAAAAATCAACTACGCTGAACAAAATGGCTGTGTCAAAATTTTGATTGGATGTGTTTGGGTAAATTGTGGGCGTGGAAGGGGTGTTAGTTGGCTTCCAGTCACTTTCGACTATTAAAAAGGGCACTAGCCATACCAATTTCCAATCGAATGAGCCCTTTTCGAAGTTTCTACGACAACTCCTTCGATACGAAGTGCCCTTGTATGAAAAAAAAGAATACATTGTGCCAACATCGTTCTTTACTTAGGCAGCGCGCCTTTGAAACCTATTTTCTTGAACTATTTAACTTCTTTTTCAGCTCATCGTGGATCGAATATACAAGAATATCACAGAAAAGGTTGAAAAGGATGGTCCGTTTTCTAAAGGATTATTCAATTATGCTATCTCCTGTAAAGAAAAATCGTACCAAAAAGGATTTCATACTCCAATTTTGAACAGGTTTTTTGTTTTCCTTCTTTCTTACGCTATTCCTTTTAGCTATATGTTAATTTTATTTTATTTTATGATGTTCCTTCGCTATCCCTTTTAGCTTTATCTTATTATTTTTTATTTTGTGATCGTCGTTGAGTTTATCTTTCAAGTGAAAACACAGTAGTGCCAATTCAATTTTTAGAAGGGTTAATACCCCTTAGAAGGGTTAAATTTAATTGATACAACTATTAACATGCCTTTGATTGGCAATGCTAATATGTCATCTCTTAACACTGTTTCCAAGAATCTCCCTTTTTCCTTCTTCCCCATAAGGACTGAAAATAGCTGCCTTTTGAAAAAAGTCCACGCTCTTCCGGCCTTAGACCCATCCCGTCAATAATAAAAAGGTATTTTTATCTTTTTATCTTTTTCAACCTAATTTTTTTGCTAGTTTTGACCAGTTTATTTTAATTAATAATGATTTAGTGGACCCTGTCTAACAGTTAATTTGTTATAAAAAGCTATAGGGTGCATGTCATGAAAAAGAGATTTTTCAGAGACTGCACAGCTTTTAATATTTTGTGTTTTATCGTAGTTTTACTACCTTCAGTTTTGCATTATATAACGTGGCTTTTTTTTTTACTCAGCAAATATACTAGTAATTCTGCTAAACAAGCAGAATTTGAAACAAAAATTTTGTTATTCATCTTTATTTTGAAAAAAAAAGGGTTTGGTTTTGATGCTTGAAAAGCGGTTGTTTTTAGACGACAGACAAACAACAACTTAGACAAGTGAAAATTTTTGAAGATAAACAATTGGAAGTTAAAGAATTGATGCAACAGGAAAACAACGCCCTAGACGAATTGAAAAGTTTTGAAGATAAAAAATGGGAGACTATATTCACTGAAGACTGACATCAAAGTTAAGCAGAGCTTGAAAGCCTTTTTTTTTGATACAACGAATGATTTTTAAGTGTCTATAACCATTTGGACTTCTGAAAGTCTTGAAATTGAATGCCGTATGAGTAACAGCTGAGAAACGTTTAACGACGATTTTTTTCTTCCAAAATACTGCTTCAGAGCTAAAAAAAAAAAGTCATTTTGTGCATCACATCGCTATCGTTGACTGAAACTGGCTTAAATCCAACAACCTTTGATGAAAATTCCGACCGCCAAATCCTCTTCGCTGCTAGGTCAACAAGATAAATTTTTGAGCTGTTCGACGAAACATAGTCAAAATATACGGCCGGTATAAATATATGGTTTTTCTGCATGACAACATCTGACCTCACGTTGCTAGACTAATTATGAAATATGTATTTCAAAAATCCTTATGATTTTTCCTCTTCTGTCGTATTCGTTTGTCAGTTTTATGTTTCTGATTGTTTTAAACCTTTTTTTATGTTATTCTATTTTTTTTTTTTTTACTCTGAAATGCGAACTCGGTCCAGCCGGGCTAGTGATAGTCATTTTTAAAATTAATTAAAAAAAACTTTCCGAAAAATAAGTTTTTCAAAGAAAAGTAAAGACCATTTTAAACCTAAGCTCAGGAGATACAAATACCTGTTAAAATGCAAACTCAAAACGACCAGAAATTACTATTAAAGAATAAATGAAACCCAAAACGAACAGAAATTAAATAAACAATCATAGCAAAAAATATACAAGTAGTAATAATATAAATGAATAAATAGATCTTAAAGCGAATAATGCATAGATTGAATATGAAAATATAGCTTAAAACGAAAACAAGTATTTTGCTATTAAAGTAAAAATGAAACTTAAAACGAACAGAAATTAAATAAACAATCAATGCGAACAAAACATACAATATATATTAATGTAAATGAATAAATAAATCTTAAAACGAGTGAAACTTAAATTAAATATGTAAATCAAGTTTGAATCGAATAAAAATAACTATAAACAAGAGTTTGGGTATCGTCTCACTGCAGAAGCCCAAAAACCTACTACGTCATTGGCGCTTTACTGAAAACAATTCTTTGAAATATTTTCACTTTTGCAACTTTAAGAAATCAAAAATTAATTAAGATTTTAGGGAATAAATATCAGCATATGTATATTAAATTTACAATGCACATTTTTTTTCAGTAAACTCATTTGAATTTTTTTTCAGTAAAGTTCAAATTATATTCTGGCTTTTAGAAAGCATAGGGGTTTTGAACTCTACTCACATTAATTTATGCTCGTTACTCTAATATTTATTTTAATTTTTCTTCGTTTTGGGTTTCATTTATTTATTGATACTGATCTGGGGTAGTTGTATGCTTGGTAGATTATATGATAGTCCGGACGCCAGGTGTTGAAAATGTGAACCTTACCACGACGGAATGGGGCTGCTACGAGAATTAGCCTACCCTCTACTCCCTAAATTGACTTTGCAGATTCAAAAATACCAATGGCACTTGCTTGCGAGTGGTGGAACACTCCAAAACTTGACATTTTATTATATTTTGGTGTTTTATGCAAGAAAATACATGTTCCACAAAGTTTGAGTGCAGTTTTCCGCTCAAATAGAAATGCCTAGAAGCCATAGAATGTTTTCATAACAAACTAACACGATTAGTTAAAAAAAAATGGCACAGTTAAAAAAAAAAATGGCAAAACTTTATGAGTCTTGAACAGTCTTGGACAGTATAAACAAAATCAAATTGAATATTAGATATATAATGATATTAATTGTTGAAAGATCAATCAGTTCAATTTTTTTTTTCAGTGTAATTTTTATTTTCATTTTCAATGCTGTAAGAACTGGAAAATAATAAATTTGTAATATACGAGTAGTTTGTTTTCAGTAAAGCACCAATGACGCAGAAGGCTTTAGGTTTTTACAGTTAAAGAAGAGGGCAGTATCCAAATTTTGCTTGTAGTGAAACTATATTTGTCTTGACCAATCTTGAAAAGAACTAATAAATTAAACTGAATATTTGATGCATAATGATATTAATTGCTAAAATCTCATCAGTTCAAAATTTTACTGTAATTTTAATATTTATTTTCAATAATAAGTACAAAAGAAAACATTTGTAATATAATTCGTTTTCAGTAATGCGCCAATGACGCAGTAGGTTTTAGGCTTCTGCAGTGAGGCAACACCCAAACTCTTGTTTGTAGTTATTTTTATTCGATTCAAACTTAATTTTCATATTCAATTTAAGTTCCACTCGTTTTAAGATTTATTTATTCATTTAAATTAATATATATTGTATGTTTTGTTCGCATTGATTTTTTATTTAATATCTGTTCGTGTTAAGTTTCATTTATACTTTAATAGCAAAATATTTGTTTTCGTTTTAAGCTAGATTTTCATATTCAATCTAACCATTACTCGCTTTAAGATATATTTATTCATTTATATTAATACTTGTTGTATTTTTTTGGCTATGATTATTTATTTACTTTCTGTTCGTTTTAGGTTTTATTTATTGATTAATAGTAATTTCTGGTCGTTTTGAGTTTAAATTTTAACAGGTATTTGTATCTCGTGGGCTTAAGTTTTAAATGGCCTTTAATTTTCTTTTAAAAACTTCTTTTTCGGAGAGTTTTTTTAAATTAATTTTTGTTCGTTATTCATTGCAAAAATTTTCAAGTTTTTTTTTTGGCATGGGGGGGGGCTTACTGTCCGATTATTCTTGACTTTAAAAAACGGATCTAGAACTTTCAATTTAAATCGAATGAGGCTTTTATCAAAGTCTATACGATTACCTCTTTGATAAAAATCTTATATATGAACAATAGACAGCTTGTATAACTAGTGAACAGCGATTGACAACAGTGAATGGATTGAAAAAATTGCTCCAATAAGGGGGTTTTGACCATTTAACTTGCAGAAACAGAGGAATAACGACTGTTTGGAATTGACCTTAATAGGAATTTGTGTGCCAAAGCACTTTTTCATCGATCACAGAGTAGGTATTTTAACCTTATAATTGGATAATTATAATAGTTTTCCTATGTGTTCTTCCCATACAAAACCCCTTCCCATAAGTTATAAACCCCCTTAATAAGTTATGCCCAAGGGCATAACTTACAACGCCTACCCCTGGGCCCTGGTAGGCTGTGTCGACACCGGAGTTTTTTTTATCAGAACTTTGAACTATTTTAACATAATGTCTATCTCAAAATTTTTATCTGATGCATTGAGGGCGTGGAGGAGGGAGAGGGGCTAGTTGCCCTTCAATCTCTTTTGACTCTTAAAAAGTGAACAAGAACTTTCAATTTCCAATCAAACGAGCCCTCTCTAAAGTTTATACGAGCATCCTTCCATAAGAAATAATATAAAGGATTCTGAGAATCTTTAAATTACAACCCTTGCCCTGAGGGCTTTAGGGGAGTTGTAATCCTCAAAGACCTAATTTCCAGAACTTAAAACTACGTTTAATAAAATGGCTGTCTTAAAATTTTGATTGGATGTGTTTGGGGAAAAGGTGAGCGTGAGAGGGGGGTTAGTTGCCCTCAAATCACTTTTAACTATTGCAAAGGGCACTAACCCTCGGAATTTACAATCAAATGAGCCTGTTTTGAAATTTCTACGACAACAACTTCTATAAAAACCTTATATGCCCCCAGGGCATAACTTAAAACCCTTGCCCTGAGGGTTGTGGGGGATTGTCCTCCTCAAAACATATTTTCTATCTGGAAATCAACTACGCTGAACAAAATGGCTTTTTAAAAATTTTTTAGTGGATGTGTTTGCGGGCAGGCTGGGCGGGGGGGGGGGCTAAGTGCCCTCCAATCACTTTCGACTATAAAAAAGGCCAATAGCCCTTTGGGTTTCCAATTGAATGTGCCTGTTTTTAAGTTTCTACGACAACGCCTTCTATAAAAACCATTTATGCCCCCTGGGGATAACTTAAAACTCTTGCCGAGGGTTGTGGGGGAGTGTCCTCCTCAAAAACATATTTTCTATCTGGAAATCAGCTACACTGAACAAAATGGCTATCTCAAAAGTTTGATTGGATTTGTTTGGGGAAATGATGGGCGTGGGGGGGGGCTAGTTGCCCTCCAATCACTTTCGACTATTAAAAAGGGCACTATCCCTTTGAATTTCCAATCGAATGAACCTTTTTTGAAGTTTCTACGACAACACCTTCTATAAAAACCTTATATACCCCCAGGGCATATCTTAAAACCCTTGCCCTGAGGTTATGGGGGAGTGTCCTCCTCAAAAACATATTTTCTATCTAGAAATCAGCTACACTAAACAAAATGGCTATCTCAAAAGTTTGATTGGATGTGCGTGGGGAAATGATAGGCGTAGGGGGGAGGGATAACTGCCCTCCAATCACTTTCGACTATTAAAAAGGGCACTAACCCTTTAATTTCCAATTGAATGAGTCTGTTTTGAAGTTTCTACGGCAACGCCTTTTATAAAAACCTTAAATGCCCCCAGGGCATAACTTAAAAGCTTTGCCCTGAGGGTTTTGGGGAGTGTCCTCCTCAAAAATATATTTTCAATCTGGATATCAACTACGCTGAACAAAAATGGCTATCTCAAAATTTCGATTGGATATGTTTAGGGGAATGATGGGCGTAGGGAGGGGTGGTGCTAGTTACCCTCCAATCACTTTTGACTAAAAAGGGCACTATCCCTTTTAATTTCCAATCGAATGAACCTTTTTTAAAGTTGCTACGACAACGCCTTCTATAAAACCTTATATGCCCCCAGGGCATATCTTAAAACCCTTGCCCTGAAGTTTCTGGGGGAGTTTCCTCCTCAAAAACATATTTTCTATCTGGAAATCAACTACGCTGAACAAAATGGCTATCTCAAAATTTTGATTGGATGTGTTTGGGGAAATGATAGGCGTGGGGGGGGGGCTAGTTGCACTACAATCACTTTTGACTATTAAAAAGGGCACTAGCCATTTAATTTCCAATCGAATGAGCCTGTTATGAAGTTTCTACGACAACGCCTTTATAAAAACCTTATATGCCCCCAGGGCATAACTTAAAACCCTTACCCTGTGGGTTTTGGGGGAGTGTCCTCCTCAAAAATATATTATCTATATGGAAATCAACTACGCTGAACAAAATGGCTGTCTGAAAATTTTGATTGGATGTGTTTGGGGGAATGAGGGGCGTGGGGGGGGGAATACATTCTTAGACCACACTGGCTATACATGACAAATGAAACTCAGAGAGGAAAGAAACTAACAAAATGAAAAATAAAATCAGAAAGGGTGAAAAAACGAGGATTTTGTCAGCCAGTGGCGAACCATTAAGAAGAACAAAATATAAGCAAATATTTCGACAAGGACCTCCGCCAAGTCGTCCTCAGTGCTAAACAAAAGAGAAGACAAAGAGAGAAAAAAAACGAAAATCTAACCTTTCGAAGTTTACTTTACAAAGACAGAACAGACACTGAATAAAAACCAGGCAGGAATCAATGAAAATGAATTTACCAAGATGATTGGGCAAGAATCTTTTGCTTTCCAATAGTTTTAGCTGGTCTACATTTTCGGTTTTCACTCGATATGCAAATAGGTTCTTTTAAATCATACCGGGTGAAAATATTGATTGAGTCCTTCAATATTAATTGTCGTAAATTGGGCTTAATGAAGTATCTCCAGTATCTCTATTTATTGCTAAATTTTGGTTCATATATTTTTTCATCTCAATTGGCTCTTTAAAAGTTTGTGGTAAGCCATTTACAGTTGATATTGAGGTTGCCTCGTCAAACAGAACTAGATGGGTCGGATTTACGAAAATATGCGAAGCCAATGCCGAATCAAAGTTGTCATTGTTATTTTTTAATCTCAGGGACTTATCTATTGAAATTTTGTGTTCATGCAAACGTTCACCTAGTTGTTGATGGGTCCTACCAATGTAAAATTTTCCACAAGAACACGGGATTCTGTAGACACCACTACCTAGTACATGGACAAGACTCTCTAAGAGGTTTTTTTTGGCACATTTGAACTCTTTTGATTCGAATCTCCAGTTCACAATGGAACTCGAAGATTCTGGTAAGCTGCCTTTCTTGGAAGTTTTGATTGTAAAAACTAATCCCAGTCTTGAATCTTCTATATATAGAAAGCTGACTCATAATGATCGATATCTACATTTCTCTTCCCATCACACTCATTCTGTGAAAAGAGGGGTAATAATCTATTTAGTCGAAAGAGTTTTATAAAATTTTTCCCGTAATCATATAAATTCTGATTTAAATTATGTCAAGGATATTCTTTTCTGCAATGGTTACCCAATCAAACATTGAAAATATAATAGATAGACGATTAAAAAAGATAAAAGAACAAAATAGGGAGCTTGTCCCCCTTGATTCAGTTACACTGACAATTGAGAAAAAAACTTTCATCGTTTTACCATACATCCCGAAACTTGGCGATAAACTTGGAAAATTTAAAAAAAAACATAATCTCTTTGTTTCTTTCAAAACCGAACAAAAAGTTGAACACTTTTTTAAGTCAGGAAAGGATAAAACTGACCCTGTACTAGGTAGTGGTGTCTACAGAATCCCGTGTTCTTGTTGAAAATTTTACATTGGTAGGACCCATCAACAACTAGGTGAACGTTTGCATGAACACAAAATTACAATAGATAAGTCCCTGTGATTAAAAAATAACAATGACAACTTTGATTCGGCATTGGCTTCGCATATTTTCGTATATCCGACCCATCTAGTTCTGTTTGGCGAGGCAACCCTAATATCAAATGTAAATGGCGTACCACAAACTTTTAAAGAGGTAATTGAGATAAAAAAATATATGAACCAAAATTTAGCAATAAATAGAGATACTGGAGATATTTCATTAAGCCCAGTTTACGACAGTTTAATCTTGAAAGACTCAATCAATATTTTCACCCGGTATAACTTAAAAGAACCTATTCGCATATCTAATGAAAACCGAAATTGTAGACCAGATAAAACTATTGCAAGGCAAAAGATCCTTGCCCAATCATCTTGGTTAAATCATTTTCATTGATTCCTGCCTGGTTTTTATTCAGTGTCTGTTCTGTCTTTGTAATGTAAACTTCGAAAGGTTAGATTTTCGTTTTTTTCTCATTGTCTTCTTTTTTGTTTAGCACTGAGGACGACTTGGCGGAGGTCCTTTTCGAAATATTCGCTTATATTTTGTTCATCTTCATGGTTTGTCACTGGCTGACAAAATCCTCGTTTTTTCACCCTTTTTGATTTGATTTTTCATTTTTGTTAGTTTCTCTCCTCTCTGAGTTTCATTTGTGGGGGGGGGGGGAGGGTGGCTAGTTACACTCCAATCACTTTCGAGTATTAAAAAGGGCACTAGCTCGTTAATTTCCAATTGAATGAGCCTGTTTTGAAGTTTCTACGACAACGCCTTCTATAAAAACCTTATATGCCCCCAGGGCATAACTTAAAACCCTTGTCCTGAGGGTTGTGGGAGGGGGGTATCCTCCTCAAAAATATATTTTCTATCTGGAAATCAACTACGCTCAACAGACGTTCATCATTCTGATCATGATACAATTGACACCTTTCTTAAACAATATTCCAATGAAACGATTGTCAAGAAGAAAAATAAATTCAATGTTGGTGATGCTGTTCGAATTAATAGAACAACTAATGTTATTGAAAAGGGGAATTACTTGTGGTCCAAAGAACTTTTTTAAGTGTCGAAAATTCTAGACACCAAGCACGTAGCGAATCGTTTATGTGACAACAAACATGAAAAGATTCTCGGCGGCTTTCATGATTTTGAGCTGCAAAAAGTTAAAAATAATAGTAGAATCTATTAAATTGAAGAAATATTAAAGAGACGTAGGGGTAAGAAACACAGGGGTAAGAAACAGTTACTTGTTCGGTGGCTAGGATACAACTCTGATTTTGATTCTTGGATCGGTGTTGAAGATATTGACAATGCCCAATGATTTCTATGTAACTTTTATGTCCAATGTTTCCGATCCTCTCTACAACGACTTGAATACGACAAGTGATTTTTGGACGAAACTCTCCCCCGCCATGAAATTTTACGGTGCGTATGAAGTGGCTCTTGTCGACTGTATTCTCAAAAATACCTATGACATCCTAAGAAAAGATCGTGAGTATGATATAAAAGTTATACCATTCGATTGGACACTCTTTGTCGACTATGAATGGGTTGAAGCACTTAAATCTAGCGAATATCCATCTGCTAAATTGAAATATATTGAATATGATAATATGACAGATTTGTGTTGTACATTCATTATAAAAATCTCATATCATAGGAACGGTACATTTCATTTTAATTTTTTATTGGAACATGATAGGATTTACCTTACTTCACCTGTTGACACTGAAATAATTATTCTCAATGATAATCTGAAAGATTTTCTTGGGCTTAAACAGAATATGCGCAATGGTAAAAATGCTGGCATCGTTTACGGGATAGGTCAAGTTTTTTTTGCTGATTATCCACCTTGTTTCGGTTCTGAATCTTTCACATATTTCTATACTCTCTATGTAGAGAAGTCAAGAGTTATTAATTCGAACGTCCCCCTCTTACGTGTTGTTGAACGAAAAACATCTCATGAACTTGTTCATCACTATAATATAAAGCATCTTCAGTATGTTCCTTGAAACACTTCGTATTTGGATCTCTGTCAGTTAACACTAAGAAGTGAATTGGGTGATCCTCTAGCAATAACAAAAGGCTTAGCAGTGATTACTTGTCATTTTCGACCCATTGTCGGCAACAGCACAATCACCTAAAATGAACAATAGAAGAATTCCATTTGTATGTCCCGATATCGATTGTTATGTTGGTGCTCTGAGTCCACGTCAAATAGGCAATGGATTTGACTACTACAAGGGGCGTACTACAATGTCTGGCTATGGTCTTGGTAGCTGGTTTGCTAGGCTATTTCGTTCTGCACTACCCCTAGCCAGAAAATATCTTGTACCTGCTGCATCAAATTTTGCTGCCTCAACACTACAGGACTGGGGGTCGGGCAAGAATTTCAAGGAGAGTGTTAAGGAAAATATTAGATCTTCAGCAAGAGCCGTTGGTGAGCAATTAAAATCTCGGCAAAATGGGGAGGGATTGAAAAGGATGCGTGCGCGTCATTCACTCATCAGTCTCCACCCAGGCGGGAAGCGAAGGACATCAACAAGGACTCTGAGGAATAAAACAAGGAAGACCAATAGGCAGAAGGAGAAGAAAAAGAAAAAGATTGTTAGATCAAAGATGGACTTCTTCTCTTAAGATGACTTATCTCCCCCACAAGGAAACATATCCATCAATCAGTTCCTCATTGAATCTATTCAATGCTGAAAATGTTGATGTCAGTGTCAAGTATGACTACTATTAACAATTTCACCCCGAGCAACCCCTCTCGGAAAATATACACTTTCAAATATTTTCCAATGAAGACTATTTCATTGATTTATCATCAACATTTATTGATTTAAATGTTACGGTGAAGAAAAAGTCAGATAATACAACTCCAACTGCTGGTGACGGTCTCTCCTATGAGAACTCTATTCTGCACAACCTGTTCAAACAAATTAATGTATTTATTAATAGAACATTGGTGAGCACTAGCAATAATTTATCCAACTATGCAAGCTACATACAATTTATACAATTTATGATGATGACACCAAAGGCATACAAGGAGTTGAGAGGACAATCATTGGGCTGTGAATATCGATCAGGTGTTGATACTGACGGTGAGTTGACTACTGCAGTGACCCATGAGTATCATCTGGTTGGACAATTAAATCATGAGATATTCAATATATCCCAATGAAGTTATCAAGTATTTTGGGCAATAGGTTGCATAGGTTGCATCAAGACTGGGCTGGGTAATTGTAGACAGAGAAAAGCCAAGACAGATTTACTTGTGTCTCATGAACAGGCTCAATATGCTTTTCGTCTTTGGTATTATTTGATTCATTGACTGTTTGATCAATGCCAGTAACGTTTGCTGGTGCTTTGTTTTTCATCGTTTCATCTTTATATTCCGTAGTGATATTTTCTGACAATGCCATTTTTATTTTTCTGGCAATTTCACTGTCTATTAACATCATCTTTTTGGAAAATTAAATCATGAGATATTCAATATATCCCAACGGCTACCCCCCAATGTCAAGATTGATATAAAGTTACAGCTGGCCCCATCGTATTTCATTTTGAGAACAAACACTTCCTGCAGCACCCGATGCAAATGTCATTATCACATCGGCAATTCTCCATGTCCGAAAACAACAGGTTATGAGCTCTGTTGCATTGGCAGTGGAAAAGCTAAGAGCCAATGGCAACAACATTAAACTTCTTGTCCCCCATACAATCACCAATCAACGTGACATTGCCGCTGGTTATCGTAGCTATAGCGATTCACCATATATCAATGGAGAAATCCCATCAAAATTAGTTTTTGCCTTTGTAAACAGTGGCAATGCTATTGGATCCCGGACTGAATCCCCCCACGACTATAAATTTTTTGATCTTTCTAGCCTTGTGTGAAAAGTGATTGGTATTCCACTGTACACTCTATCTTTTGACAAAAAATCCTATAAATCTCTGTACGAGTTGACCATGCAATCCCTAGATCATGACTATCAACTATTTGAAAATGGAATAACCGATTCAATGTTTTTAAAAAATCGTGGGGTTATTGTTCTGGACTAGTTGGGGACTCAGGATATGAGCATAGTACGAACAGGGAGTGTACGTATAGACTGTACATTTGCCAATGCTTTGACTGAGAGTATCGCGCTAATATCACTGAGTCAATTTGCAACCTATTGGGAGATCACACTCGAAGGCTGTGTTCTACTACACCTAGCACCATGAATTAAAACCAAATAATCAAACGTATTTAGTATAGATCCTTACATGTTCATGTACAAGTCTTGTTGTATACTATCGGGCTTCATTAAAAAAATTCCAAGTGTTAACAATACCTTAATCATTGTTAATAGCAGTCCATCGACTTTGAAGACCGGCCATTGGCTATTCATCTTTCAAACAGCGAAGAATATTGAATTTTTTGATCCTCTTGGCCTATCGTATAAATTCTACACTCCATACATTAGCAACTTTATTGAAAACAGTGGGAAAACCATTATTCAAAATCAATGAAGAGTACAGGATTTAACGACTAAGACATGTTGCTTTCATGCACTACTCTTTTTCATGTTCAGATGTCGTGGCTGTACCTACAAGCAGTTTCTCAACATCTACGTTGACTTACCTCGATTGAACGACTTTCTGGTGGAAAATATACTTACAAGCGTATTTAATATTGATTTTAGTTCCTTATTAATAAAATGTTCTTAAAATTTCTGTGAAATTGTTTATTAATAAAAGATAAAAATTTATATACAAGATAAAACAACTTTTCTACTCTTTAGATATAATCTTCTACTAGATATAGATATTTACCGACAACAACTAATGCAGGTAGATTATCCGAATTCACAGTATACTGATCCTGATGTAATGCAATGTCGGGGTCACATTTTCTACAGTAGAGTGTAACTTCACTCTTGTCATATCTCTTTGTATTGTCAATGATACTATTCTCATTCATTCTATAGAATTCACATGTTTCAATTTGCTTATTTGAAGCAATTTCACAAACAGTGTCCTCAAGTGTCGAATCACATTCCATCACAGTCAAACAATAATCATTGGGCTCATAATCATAAAACCCATTGTCTTCGCAACGTTGCAGTGAAAACCATTTTCTTTTGTTGTTCCAACAGGTGAATTTCTGTCTCGGTTCCTCCTCCCAGAAGAATCTAAAACCACGACGAGACCAATCTCGTAGCAATAAACTAAAATCACGCTTAGGATTCTTTCCAATCATACCGGGATATGTATTCTCCCACTGATTACATTTATCATAGTGACACTTGGAGCATAGGTGGCCTCTAGGATGAGAGTCACACACCTCTTCAAGAGAGGAGTTACAACCTTTAATTTGTACAGTATATCCAATTGCAATTTAAACGGGATGCATAATCTACACTTTTCATCATACTCACCAATCATTGTGCAATGCTTACATAATGACCAGCTGCCTAGTGTGTGTATACATAGCGGACATGTATGGAAACTTTTTTCATGTGCCGACACTCTCACCGCTACAATGAAACTGAGCTCGCATCAACAAAAAATTGACTGGGATAGAGAGAGAGGAGTAAATCACCCTTGAACCCCATATTTCATATAAGATTATGCCTAAATTTCAAAACTAGTATTTGAAAGCATATATACGATATTATTGTGCCGTGTCTTGACCAATATATCAATGCATCGAGTAAATGCAATTCGACCACGACGTCGAAGCTTTATGCAGTATTCTAATAATGGATACTTAGTTTTCATTATATCAACAAGCATTCCCCGAGAAAACATCTTCCTTTGAATAAACAGCTCTAGAAAATCGTCATCTAGAATCGTACGCTTTTCAATAAAATCTAAACTCCCCACGATTCTCTCTTTCTAAAATCTATCCATTTCCTAATGAAATCCAAATGCTCTCAAAACCAGCTTCAAACTAGCCAAAACTGTTTTCACTCTAAAAAGTACCCGCTACCCTACTATAGAATGAAAAATATCTTTGATTTAGAAACAATTTTATTGAGCATAATTACAACAATAATATTCACTGATTCATTTTGTTCTCATCAATATATTTCGATAGCACATCTAATGCTGTCCGAAGTCTATTTATATGGACAATATTCAATTTTCCAGCAAAACATAGTTGCTCCTCCTGCTTAAATTTGCTTAATGATATCACGTATCTAGCATACATATCGTCCCATTCGAGGCATAGTCTACAACCTCCGGTTATTTCCACAGCCACATTTGATACTGGTATATCTTTGCTGCTGCCGGCTCCACCATCAATCTCCAATAATGTAAATGCTCCACTCATTTTCTCTACGAATATCCTCTCAAATAAACTATTCTCTCTAAGTTCAAGTATCTTACTAATATGAATTGAAATCAAAATCAGTCCTTTTATTCAAATCCAATTACCAATCAAATTGTCGTGATGACCGCTCCCTGGTAAGGTGTGACTGTCCTTGGTAACTTAATGTACTGGTTAGACTGCACTCCATATTTCTATGTAATTTCATGTGTAATTGACCTATATATCAGTTTCCTTGGTAAGTCAATGCACGGGTTAGACTACTTTTTTGTGAAATTCAATGTGTATTTTCATTCAATAGTATAGATACTAATGGCTTGTGCTCTTTTTAATAGTCGAAAGTGATTGGAGAGCAACTAGCCCCCCCCCCCCACGCCCATCATTCCCCAAACACATCCAATAAAAATTTTGAGATAACCATTTTGTTCAGCGTAGCTGATTTCCAGATAGAAAATATGTTTTTGAGGAGGACACTCCCCCAAAACCCTCGGGGCAAGGGTTTAAAGTTATGCCCTGGGGTCATATAAGGTTTTTATAGAAGGTGTTGTCGTAGAAACTTCAAAAAAGGCTCATTCAATTGGAAATTCAAAGGGCGAGTGCCCTTTTTAATAGTCAAAATAATTGGAGGGCAACTAGCCTCCCCCCCCTCCACGTGCATCATACCCCAAAACACATCCAATCAAAATTTTGAGATAGCCATTTTGTTCAGCGTAGTTTACTTCCAGATAGAAAATATGTTTTGAGGAGGACACTCCCCACAACCTTCGGGGCAAGGGTTTTAAGTTATGTCCTGAGGGCATATAAGAACGATGCTGGCACAATGTATCATTTATTATTTTTTCCTTTAGAGCAGGGCACTTCGTATCGAAGAAGTTGCCGTAAAAACTTCGAAAAGGGCTCATTCAATTGGAAATTGGAGTGGCTTGTGCTCTTTTTAACAGTCGAAAGTGATTGGAGGACAACTAGCCCCCCCACGCCCATCATTCCCCCAAATACATTCAATCAAAATTTTGAGATAGCCATTTTGTTCACCGTAGTTGATTTCCAGATGGAAAATATGATTTTCAGGAGGACACTCCCCCACAATGTCGGGGAAAGGGTTTTAAGTTATGCTCTTGGGGCATATAAGGTTTTTATAGAAGGCGTTGTCGTAGAAAGTTCAAAAAAGGCTCATTCGATTGGAAATTCAAACGGCTAGTGCCCTTTTTAATAGTCAAAAGTGATGGGAGGGCAACTAGCCCCCCCCCCATGCGCATCAATCCCCCAAACACATCGAATCAAAATTTTGAGATAGCCATTTTGTTCGGCGTAGTTTATTTCCAGATAGGAAATATGTTTTTGAGGAGGACACTCCCCCACAACCCTCGGGGCAAGGGTTTTAAGTTATGTCTTGAGGGCATATAAGAACGATGTTGGCACAATGTACTATTTATTATTTGTTTCCTTTAGAGCAGGGCACTTCGTATAGAAAAAGTTGTCGTAGAAACTTCAAAAAGGGCTCATTCAATTGGAAATTCGAGTGGTGTAGAAACTTAAAAAAGGGCTCATTCGATTGGAAATTGGAGGGGCTAGTGCCCTTTTTAATAGTCAAAAGTGATTGGAGGGCAACTAGCCCTCCCCATGCCCATCAGTCCCCCAAACACATCCAATCAAAGTTTTGAGATAGCCATTTTGTTCAGCGTAGTTGATTTCCAGATAGAAAATATCTTTTTAAGGAGGACACTCCCCCAAAATGCTCGGGGCAAGGGTTTTAAGTTATGCCCTGGGGGCATATAAGGTTTTTACAGAAGGTGTTGTCGTAGAAACTTCAAAAAAGGCTTATTCGATTGGAAATTTAAAGGGCTAGTGCTCTTTGCAATAGTCAAAAGTGATTGGAGGGCAACTAGACCCCCCCCCCTCACGCCCATCATTTCTCCAAACACATCCAATCACAATTTTGAGATAGCTAATTTGTTCAGCGTAGTTGATTTCCAGATAGAAACTATGTTTTTGAGTAGGAAACTCCCCCACAACCCTCGGGGCAAGGGTTGTAAGTTATGCCCTGGGGGCATATAGGGTTTTTATAGAAGGTATTGTCGTAAAAACTTCAAAAAAGGCTCATTCGATTGAAAATTCAAACGTCTAGTGCCCTTTTTAACAGTCAAAAGTGATTTGAGGGCAACTAACCCCCCTCTCTCGCCCACCTTTTCCAAAAACACATCCAATCAAAATTTTAGATAGCCATATTGTTTAGTATTGTGGATTTCCAGATAGAAATGCTTTTGAGGAGGACACTTCCCCACAGCCCTCAAGGCAAGGGTTGTAAGTTGTGCCCTGGGGGCATATAAGGTTTTATAGAACGCGTCGTCGTAAAAACTTCAAAAAGGACTCATTCGATAGGAAATTAAAATGGCTAGTGCCCTTTTTAATGGTCGAAAGTGATTGGAAGGCAGCTAACACCCCTTCAACGCCCACCATTTCCCCAAACATATCCAATCAAGATTTTTAGATAGCCATTTTGTTCCACGCAGTTTAAAGTTCAGGAAATTATACCTTTGAGCCGAAACCCCCCCCCCCCCCCAGTTTTCAGGGAAAGTTTTGTAAGTTTTACTGCAGTAGAGTACTCGGTTTTTGTTGGGTGCTTTGTCGTAAAATCTTCAAGAGGGGTTCTTTCTATTGAACGTTCTAAGGGTTTTTGCACTTATTAATAGTTGAATCCAGGTTGAGAAACAAAAAAACCCCTGGCATGCCCACCTTTTCCCCACAACACATCCAATCCAAATTTTTAGATAGCCATTTTATTATTGTATATAGGCAAAACTACAGCATCTTCTGTAAGTCCTTCTTCTTCTCTACCTGACTTTAGGTCTGACCTTGGACCGCCTTGTCCTAAATCAATGGCATTGGATCCTGCCTCTGAAGCTGAAATATCCAGAATTGTCAATTGTTTGAGGGGTTCTTCATCTTCTGGCCCAGACCGTATTCCGACTAAGATTGTAAAGTTCATTCTTCTTGTCATCATTTCTGCCCTCACGAGACATATCAATCTTTCCTTTGAAAATGGTGTTTTCCCAAGTGCTTTAAAGCCTGTTCGCGTTATTATTCTTTTTAAAGATGGATCAAGGAATGATCCTCCAAATTATCGTCCCATATCCCTTTTATCAGTGTTTAGTAAAATATTTGAAAAAGCTATGCTTTCTCGACTTCTTAATTTTCTTAATTCTAGACACTTTTTTCATGATTTTCCGTTTGGTTTTAGGACGAAGCACTGTACTGAGCATGTATGCGCAACTCTTTTGAAATATTTACATTCAGTTCTTGACTCTGGTCTGATACCTGCTTCTATTTTTCTCGATGTACGAAAAACATTCGACTCATTAACACACAATATTCTGCTTTGAAAACTGTCCCATATAAGTATAAGAGGAATGCTTATTCTTGGTTTCTATCATATTTATCTGGTCGAGTCTTCTCGGTTGATCTGCAATTTTCTAACCCTTCGGGAATAGAGTTTGACGTTCCACAAGGATCTGTTATTGGGCCGATACTGTTTTTAATCTATGATAATGACCTTATTAATGCGGTTAAAAATTTAAAACCTACCTATTGCTGTCGTCTTTGTCAACCAGCATCCGTCACTAATTGTGACAGGAGTTCGTCCTTACCGGATGCACTTATTGCTTTTGCTGATGACAGTGCTATTGGCACAGCTTGTAGAACTGGCTCTGATATTCGTTCAAAGATAAGTACCTGTTTCGGAAGAATGTTTTGATGGTTTGATGCAAACTATAGTATCTTAAATGGCGAGAAGTCATTCTCTCTCATTTGGTTTTGTGTTTTAAAATGTTACCTTCCCTTAAATAAAATGCATATGTCACTAGTTTACTTAGGCACACCTAAGGCTCATTACATTCAATTCCTAGGCATCCTGCCTGACGAGACTTTTTCCTTCGAGCATCATATTGACCTGATTAAAATGAAAGTCCCCAGGAGTCTTGGAATCCTTAGAAAGCTTAAACACATATTTCCAGGGTCGATTCTTAGAATCTTGTTCTACAGCCTAGTTTAGTCTTATGTTTCATATTATTCTGTTATTTGGATGTCAAGTTTTCCCTCGTCTCTGATGCCACTTTCAAAACTTTATGATAAAGCAAGGACTCTTATTAAGGAAACTAACCGATCTTCACTTAAACCCTTGCTTGATTTGAAATCTCTCTATTTTCTTGCTTGTTCTTCTTTCATCTTTTTATAGTTGCACGGCTATCTTCCTGCTGCTCTATGTAAAAATATATCTATTGTTTCTGATCAATCGACTTATCATCTCCGCACTTCCAGCAATTTACAGATTCTTAATACTCCACCGGTGAGGTCCGATTTCAACCCTCTGACAACTTGCAACAGGATTTGGAACACTCTCCCTGTGTCTGCACGAAGTTGCCACTTGTTTGGTATATTCAAAAAATATGTTAAGGATTTTCTAGCTAGTATTTAAGTTGTTTTTTTATGTTGATCATTGTGCCTTATTATTTTTTTATCTTATGATTTCTCTTGGGTTGAGTCTCTTAAGGGTTAGAATGTATGATGTTGAAAATATTTTTGTTTTTTAAGGATTTGTTTTATTTTTGTTTCTCCCCTGTTTTTTTCCTGGCCATAGAGCCTTACGGGGGAGTTTATATTGAAGTGTGTTTTGTTGAGTTTAATGATTGAATAAAATTGATTGAATTGATAAAATTGAATTGATTCCTGTTAAAGCATCAAACAATCATCCATTTTTTAGGATTTTTTTTCTTCTGGAACTCACTGTGTTTCTCACTCTGGCTTCTCTCCTAACCGCATATTTCACTTGCGATTCCATGTATTCGCTGTGACACTGGTTACAAAATGGCTTCTAGTTGCAGATAATGCTTCTGTTTTATTTTCTGAATCCTTACCTCCAACTTTTGTTCATGCCTTTGACTTTAGGTGTTCGAATTAGTTCAAAATCATTGTTCCAATGCCATGGCCTCCGAAATATGTAAAATACACATTGAAATAATCCTCGTTTTATTCTTTAGTTTCAAGCAATATGGTGGAAGATGAGCTATTCAAGTTGAATTAAGAAATTATGCCATGAATTCAATTCATCGTTCCTGCTTATCCTTTACACTCACTAAAATAACACATCCCTTACTTAATTTAATTTTCTGAAATATTTAATCTCCGTAATAGAATAATTATCGTGTTATTACTTAGTTTTAGGTTACATTTTCGGTTGCAATTTCAAATGATTTATAGCTGTTTCTTGTTCCGTGCCTTTTTCCTTATCAAACAGTTTGTGGTAACGAGCTGTAAGTAAGGAGCAACCCGGCTCAATAGTAACCAAAACTCTAAAAAACGGAATTTTGATACTAATAGATATATTGAAAGAATTGGCTGATTATGCTGATTGAAAATATTTAAGTTTCATTAAGTTTACTCTTACCAATCAAAAGCTATGACCCTGAAAAAATTTGTCTTAATTTCGAAAAAGGAGGAAAGACCCCCTAGAAGTCATAGAATTTTAATGCATAGAATTTTAACCTGCAAAAAGGTGAATTTTGTAATTTTTGCCAGAAGAAAGATCCCTGATGCGTGTTTATATTTCTTTTTCCAGGGGGTGATCGTATAAACCCAGTGGGTCCAGAACTTGGGAAGTGGGATCATTGTAATGGAAATGCAAAGTTCTAGTGCCCTTTTTAGGTGACCAAAAAAAGTGGAGGGCAACTAGGCCCCCTCCTACGCAACTTCATCCCAAAATCGTCCGATCAAAATTTTGAGATAACTATTCTGTTCACCATAGTTGAAAGGCCCAATAGCTATGTCTTTGGAGATAACCTGACCCCCCACAGCCCTGGGGGAGAGGTCTTTAGGTTATAAAATTTGTCGAATGTTTACGTGTAGTATTTGTTATTGGGAAGTATGCATGCATTTTTCTGGTGGGGAGGGGAGGATGAATTTTCTGCCGTGGGGATTTTACAAAGGGAGAACTTTCCACGGAGAGGGAAGTTTCCAGGGGGTGAATTTTCCAGGGAAAATTTTACACTGGAGAAATTACCAGAATTGTTATACAAAATTTCTTTTATGTCTTGTTTTCTCTTTACCGATTAAATTATACGCGTGGAGATAATAAGGGTAATTAACCCTGATTAACCCCCTCCTCAACACCTAACTCTTCGGGCTAAAGTATTTCAGCACTTAAAGAAAAAGTTACTTATTATTCTAATTAAACTGTCTTGTGTTTCAGGAGTCGTTTTTAAAGAATTGGGACAGAATTTATACTTTAGCGTAAAGAGTGAGGCGTTGAGGAAGGGGCAACTCCCGTCATATACATAATCATTTCTTTTTGTTTAAAGTTTTATTGTTGCCCCTAACTTTCAGTTGAAAAAACTGAAAGTTAACTGAAGGACTGAAAGTTGAAAACTGAAAGTTAACTAAGAAAACTGAAGGGAGAATGACCCTTAACATCTCCACGCGTATAATTTAAGAGATAACAAAACACAAAAGAAATTTCGCATAAGAATTCTGGCAAATTTCCCCAGTGTAAAATTTCCCCTGAAAAATTCTATATGTATGCTATATCACACTTACAGATGGTAGAATTGATAAAGATCACATAAATGAGCAATAGCTTTCAAATGAGCAATTAAACGTCACTTAAAAAGTTCTGGTACACAAGGCACCCAAAATACCGTTTTTTAGTGCCATTTGGAACTTGCTGATGGTGAAATTTATAGGAAGAAAGGACATATATATGAGCAGTATCTTTTATATGAGCTACTAAAAATTTGTCTAAGATACAGGCGATACCAAAACACCCAATAGCAATACGCCCATACCGATACGCGTGATATTGATACGTCCGATGCCAATGCAGCGTACAGCCCTTTCTCCAAGAACTCTGGAGGGTCATATCGTCACTAAAACCATAGGTATTGGACCTTTAAACTATGTTGAACAAAATGACTATCTCAAAATTTTGATTGGATGACTTTGGGGGGAGGGGATTTGTAGCGAGGGAGGGGCTAGTTGCCCTCCAATATTTTTGGCCACTTAAAAATGACACTTACAAACTTAATTCTCTTTCGAATGAGCTATTACACATCTCTCTATGACGCTCTGGCCACCCCCTAGCCCTGCTAGAAAAAAGTAAAAATACAAAACTGGAGACAATTCAGTGCTACCAATGCAAAAAAGCGATTTTCTTTGCGCTTCAAGGTGAGGGACTGTAATTCCCCTTTATAAGGTTTCCGACCATGCTGATTCTAATGTTACACTTTTGATTTTGATCTGACACCATTTTCGAGGGTTTTTCAGGTTTTTTTTTTAAACCACCATAAATTTCTTTTCGCAATGAACTTTTGGATCTGACGCCAAAAAACGATTTTCTTTGCTATTCAAGCAGGGAATTGTAACTTCCCTGTAGAAGGTTTTCGACCATGCTGATTTCAATGGTGCACTTTTCATTTGGATCTGACGCCATTTTCGAGGGGTTTTGGTTTTTTTTCGAAATCACCTTAAACTTCTTTTCGCAATAAACTTTTACTTTTAAGACGAACCGAAATAATAGTCACCATTCCTGAATCAGTGTCAGATGGCAATCTTAAGATGTGGCACAAAAGGTGCCGTTTTTTGTGCTATTTGAAACTTACGAATGGTATCAAAACCACCATATCTGACGATTTCAATGGTGCACTTTTCATTTGGATCTGACGCCATTTTCGAGGGGTATCGGTTTTTTTTCGAAATCACCATAAACTTCATTTCGCAATTAGCTTTTACTTTTAAGACGAACTGAAATAATAGTCACCATTCTTGAATCAGTGTCAGATGGCAATTTTAAAATGTGGCACAACAGGTGCCGTTTTTTGTGCTATTTGGAACTTACGAATGACAAAACTGATTAAAAGCACGTAGATATCGGCAATAGCTTTCAAATCAGCCATTAACCATCTCTCTAAGAAGTTCTGGCAGCCAACTAGCCCCTAGATTTTCCACTTGAGAAATGGCATCAATAGTGCCATTTTTAGTGCCATTTGGGAGTTTCAGGTGGTGGAATTTATATATAAAACGTAGATATGAAAAATAGCTTCAATGTGAGCTATTAAACATCTGTCTATAATGTTTTTGTAGCCCGCTAGCCCCACTCCTTGAGAAATGGCACAGCATTTGCCATTTTTGTACCATATAGAACTTGCAGATGGTGGAACTTATAAAAAAAGCCCGTAGATGTGAGAAACAGCTTTTGAATGAGCCATTAAGCAGCTCTCTATGATATTCTGGTAAACCACTAGCCCTGGAAAAAAAACCAGAAAAAAAGGAGACAGATCAGTGCTACCCATACAAAAAAGTGATTTTTCTTGTTTTTCAAGGTACAAACAAGGTAAACTGACAATGTAGATTTTTTTCAGTAAATTCATTTGATTTTTTTTTTTCAGTTCAGTAAAAATTATATTCTGGCTTTTAGAAAGCTTGGGGTTTAGAGCCCTACTCATATTAATTTCTGCTCGTTTTGAGGTTGACTCTGTTATTTATTTTATTAACTGATTGTTTTGGGGTTCATTTATTTATTGATGCTGATTTGTGATAGTTGTATTCCTGGTAGATTATTTTATTATATTTTTGTTCATTTTGGTTTCATGGAGTTCTTTTCTTTTAAAAAAAAACTTATTTTGTTGAAAAAGTTTTTTTTTTATTAATAAATATAAAAGGTCATAGCAGTGTTGTTTCTAAATTAAATTTTAATCAAAAATGACCATGATAATGATGTTGTTTTTTATAATTCTAAGATAAAACAAGCAATTGATAATATAAAGAGGGATTTTGTAATTGTACCCATTGATAAAGCAAATAATAATTTTGCAATAATTTGTCAGAAGCTTTATTGTGATGTTTTAACAAAAGAGCTTAGTACAACAAATACATATAAAAAGGTTCAAGATGTTAATAATAGTCTATTGATTGGAATAGAGGATATACTTTTTAAAAAATTTAATATTAAAGTTAATGATAATGATAAAAATTTTCTGTTTTTATATTGGACGGCAAAATTTCATAAAAATCCCCCGAAACCACGCTTTATTGCGGGGGCAGCAAGGTGCCCGACCAGAGTTGCGGCTACTGACTTGTCGTGTATTTTAGGAGAAATCAAAAGTAAGTTTGAGGCATATTGTTCGGGAATTAAAAAAATTTCTAAGTTTAATCCATACTGGAGTGTTAATAATTCGCTGCAAGTAATAGACTCTCTTGCTTTAGTTTCAGCCAAAAGAGTGGACTCGTTTGATTTCACTACATTATATACAAATTTACCCATTAATTTAGTATTTATAAATTTAAAAAAGATTATTAAGAAAGCTTTTCTTTTGTCTAATTTGCCGTTTTTAAAAATTGATGCGTATAATAAGAAGGCGAGATGGACTAATTATTTTAATAGTACAACTAGCTCAAGATGTTATAGCCTAGATATGATTTTTGATCTACTAGAATTTGTTCTATTTAATACTTATCTAAAATTTAATGGCAATCTATATTATCAATGTAATGGAATTCCTATGGGGGGTAATGCCAGTCCAGTTATAGCGGACCTATTTCTAAATTATCTAGAATACGATTATATGACGGATAAAAAGAATCCAAGTAATATAAAGTATTTGCTCTCAAATAATAAAAGATATTTAGATGACCTTCTGGTGATAAATTGTTCAAATTTTTTAGAGATTGCAATTCAAATATATCCACCAGAGTTAAAGCTGGAATCCAGTAATGGAAATGGCAAATATGACCATTTTCTAGATTTAGAGATTAATGTGGTACCTAATAATACAATAAATTTTAAAATATATAAAAAAACAGACGATTTTAATTTTGAAATAGTTAATTTTCCATTTCCAAAAAGTAATATTCATTCAAATATAACATATTCATCGTATTTTTCCCAACTATTTAGATATGCAAGAATTTGTACTAATTACATTGATTTTAGAAATAGATGTATGTTACTTAGCAAGAAGCTAATCATAAGAGGTTTTTCCGCCAATAAACTTGCTTGGCAATTTAAAAAGCTTTGTTTTAAGTATAATCAGCTTTTGCATAAGTATAATAAAAGTTATCAAGATATCTTGAATGATATTTTACGGTAACTTGTTGACGGAATTGGTTTTTCTTCCCGGTTGTTGAGGGTTGGATTGCGACACCTGTGGTAAAGATTATGGTGGAATATTCGGAATTTAATTCTTAGAATTTGAGTGAAAGTGAAACTGTTCCGGGTGAAGGACTAGTGTTATCTATTTGTTTGTATTTAAATCGGTTGAAGTTCGGCTCTCAGTGTTATTTGAAGGTTGGTTAAGAATGTTTGAAAAAAATTTTTCTGGGGTATATATTTTTATTTTTTGGATGTTTTGGATTTTGTTTATGTTTATTCCATTGGTGGCACTAGATAGGGGTATGCCATATTATGGCATGGCGCGCTCAATTGCCTGGGTAATGAAATTTAAGAGCCGAAACCCATTTAGGCAATGAGTTTTCATCTGACGAGCCCCGATATATGGTGATCACCTTGGGAATATAATGTTTTTGTAGATTTCAGGTGCTATAGCTTGGTTTTGGAACATAGACGTATGCTTATTGATGCTGATTTTGCTCTATTTTGGACTTGATTTTCGGACTGTCGGATTGGTTATACTGTTTTGTCCTGGGGAACTGGATGGATGAGTAGGGTCTAGACCTTGTTCAAGTGCTCATTTATTTCAGTTACTAAAGTAGGAAGACAGTTTTTTTTTTTTTTTTTTTTTTTTTTTTTTTTTTTTTTTTTTGCCAGGTGATTACCGTAATACACTATATGATTTCAGGTTGGATCTAGTGCTGGTGGAGGAATTGTTTAAAAAAATTTTCCCCGACAGACCTTAACCCTGATCCAGGTTTTAACCTGAGACGGATAATTGTTCTGGGAAGTAATTTTATTTTTGGTTTTGGGTTGTTTTTCGGTGTTATGGTTAATGGAAATATGCTTGATTTTTGGATATGATTTGGATTTTGTTTTGTTTGTCGTATTTTGTTTTTTAACTTGTTTTTAATGATAAATTCGAATGATAGTAATATTAACATCGGTCTACCGGATATTAGTAGGTGTACTGGTCGTTGTTTTATCTGCCGAGATTATTTAACCCCAATGGCTATGGTACAAAGCACTTAATATAAAACAAAGTTTAAATGTTTGTTTAGGGGTAGGGTAAATTGTAAAACAAATAATATAATTTATTTGTTGGAGTGTAAAATTTGTGGCTTACAATATGTGGGGGAAAGTACTAATAACATATATGAGAGATTTTCGGGGCACAAAAGCACAATTAAGGGTAAAAAAACGAATATCTATCTTGTACAACATTGTAATAATGGTACCTGTGCTTTAACTGATTTAACCATTACGATTTTAGAAAATTTGGAATTAAGTAATCTAACTAAAGAAGAGAAAAATATAAATTTACGTAAACGTGAAGACTATTGGATCCATACCCTCGGTACTGCTTATCCGTTCGGGTTGAATGATCGAGTGGCTAAATATGGAGACATGTCTAATGTTGTTGTTAATTGTATAAATGGTTTAATGGACCATCCTTCTTTAAATCATCCCGTTAAACGTAAAAATCGATCAAGAGGGCATAGGAAAAATAATAAAAAAAAGAATATAGATTTAGAAATCTATTTGAAGGATTTGTGCAAACTATTTGAGTCTAATGGTATGGCTAGCATAATAAAATGTTTAAATAAGTTATCAAAAAATAATTTAATAAAATTGTTTTGGAATGTAAATAATAAAAAACCATGTAACTCAAAAATTAAACTGATTTATGATACAGTGTATATTCTAGCTAGAACTAATGGTAATTCAAATGATAAAAAGTCAGATAAGACTGTTAATAAGGAGAATAGATTATATCTTCCTATAACTTTTATAAGTAAACAAATAGAGGTTATAAATTTACCTAGAATTTTAATCCAGGCTGATGTGAAACAGGCCTTTCCTAGTAATTTGAAGTATAAGAATAATCCGATTATAACATATAAATTTTCAAAAATGATAGAAAAAATGATTTTTAATTATAATTTAATACTTAGGAATTTTGACACGGATAGTAATTGGAAACCTATTTGTAAGTGTGACCAATTGTTATAGTTTGTTAATCCAACTTACGAACATATTATTACAGGTGATTTAACAATAATTAAGCAAATGAATTGCAGAATATAATGAAAATGGGGGCTAAATTCTGTCTTTCAAATCATCTAAAACCCTCGAATCTGCTTAGATGGTTAAATAATAATCTCAACATATTTATTGATAATTGGTGCAAAAAAGAGAAAATTAATAAAAATAGTTTTCAGAATTGGAATAATTTTATTATTAATAAGGTTAGAAATAAGATATAAAAGAGGACAAATAAGCATGATAATGATGTTGTTTTTTATAATTCTAAGATAAAACAAGCAATTGATAATATAAAGAGGGATTTTGTAATTGTACCCATTAATAAAGCAAATAATAATTTTGCAATAATTTGCCAGAAGCTTTATTGTGATGTTTTAACAAAGGAGCTTAGTACAACAAATACATATAAGAAGGTTCAAGATGTTAATAATAGTCTATTGATTGGAATAGAGGATATACTTTTAAAAAAATTTAATATTAAGGTTAATGATAATGATAAAAATTTTCCGTTTTTATATTGGACGGCAAAATTTCATAAAAATCCCCGAAACCACGCTTTATTGCGGGGGCAGCAAGGTGCCCGACCAGAGTTGCGGCTACTGACTTGTCGTGTATTTTAGGATAAATCAAAAATAAGTTTGAGGCATATTGTTCGGGAATTAAAAAATTTTCTAATTTTAATCCATACTGGAGTGTTAATAATTCGCTGCAAGTAATAGACTCTCTTGCTTTAGTTTCAGCCAAAAGAGTGGACTCGTTTGATTTCACTACATTATATACAAATTTACCCATTAATTTAGTATTTATAAATTTAAAAAAGATTATTAAGAAAGCTTTCCTTTTGTCTAATTTGCCGTTGTTAAAAATTGATGCGTATAATAAGAAGGCGGGATGGACTAATTATTTTAATAGTACAACTAGCTCAAGATGTTATAGCCTAGATATGGTTTTTGATCTAATAGAATTTGTTCTATTTAATACTTATATAAAATTTAATGGCAATCTATATTATCAAAGTAATAGAATTCCTATGGGGGGTAATGCCAGTCCAGTTATAGCGGACCTATTTTTAAATTATTTAGAATACGATTATATGACGGATAAAAAGGATCCAAGTAATATAAAGTATTTGCTCTCAAATAATAAAAGATATTTAGATGACCTTCTGGTGATAAATTGTTCAAATTTTTTAGAGATTGCAATTCAAATATATCCACCAGAGTTAAAGCTGGAATCCAGTAATGGAAATGGCAAATATGACCATTTTCTAGATTTAGAGATTAATGTGGTACCTAATAATACAATAAATTTTAAAATATATAATAAAACAGACGATTTTAATTTTGAAATAGTTAATTTTCCATTTCAAAAAAGTAATATTCATTCAAATATAACATATTCATCGTATTTTTCCCAACTATTTAGATATGCAAGAATTTGTACTAATTACATCGATTTTAGAAATAGATGTATGTTACTTAGCAAGAAGCTAAGTTTTTTCCGCCAATAAATAAGAGGTTTTTCCGCCAATAAACTTGCTTGGCAATTTAAAAAGCTTTGTTTTAAGTATAATCAGCTTTTACATAAGTATAATAAAAGTTATCAAGATATCTTGAATGATATTTTACGGTAACTTGTTGACGGAATTGGTTTATCTTCCCGGTTGTTGAGGGTTGGATTGCGACACCTGTGGTAAAGATTATGGTGGAATATTCGGAATTTAACTCTTAGAATTTGAGTGAAAGTGAAACTGTTCCGGGTGAAGGACTAGTGTTATCTATTTGTTTGTATTTAAATCGGTTGAAGTTCGGCTCTCAGTGTTATTTGAAGGTTGGTTAAGAATGTTTGAAAAAAATTTTTCTGAGGTATATATTTTTATTTTTTGGATATTTCTAATTGGGTTTATGTGTAGTCTATTGGTGGCACTAGAGGGGTGTATGCCGTATTTTACCATGCCGTGCGCCATTGACTGAGTACTGAAATTTCAGCTCAGAAACCCATTTAGGAACAGAGTTTTCATCTAACGAGCCGTGATCTCTGGCGATCACCTTGTGACTATAATGTTTTTGTAGATTTAAGGTGCTATAGCTTGGTTTTGGAACATAGACGTATGCTTATTGATGCTGATTTTGCTCTATTTTGGACTTGATTTTCGGACTGTCGGATTGGTTATACTGTTTTGTCCTGGGGAACTGGATGGATGAGTAGGGTCTAGACCTTGTTCAAGTGCTCATTTATTTCAGTTACTAAAGTAGGAAGACAGTTTGTTTTTTTTTTTTTTTTTTTTTTTTTTTTTTTTTTTTGCCAGGTGATTACCGTAATACACTATATATAAATGAAACTAATGCAAATAAATCAACTGCTGATATTTCCCTATGTTTGTGGCATTACAGAAAACTAGCGCTTACTGAAAACACAAAACCATATAGGAGTTTTGGTACGGTAAAGGTAAACAATTTAAGGACACTTTTAACAGTATAAAAGTAAAACATTTTGAGATTGTTGTTTTATTATTTTTTTTCGTTTAATTTGGCATCATTTGTGCACAATGAGCTCAGTTCAATGATTGACTGTCGTTTTGGATCTGAAAAGGACATTTCATGATTATTTTGTAGACAAGCTCGAAGCAACAGAGTCTTATTAGTATTAGAACTAAAAAACTTGCTTTAGAATTTGTATCACAACTTAAAATCCTCCGTTTTATAGAGAGAAATAACTGGATTTCCAGAGTTCATATACGGTTGATATCAAGGCTGTACCCAGGATTTTTTTTTTTTTTGGGGGGGGGGTTAATCAAAGATTTTTTTTTGGGGGGGGAGGTTTACACAAAAAAAACTAAAAAAACGCATACAAAATTTGTTTATATCCATACGTTTTTACGAGTCAAACAAACATTTCGAGGGTTGGGGTCAAATCCCCTAACCCCCTGGATACGGCCTTGGTTGATATGTTCTTCATTTCTAGTAAAACTAGGTGAGACCAAGATGTTACCTGCTAAATCAATCCATTATTTTATATGATGTGCAATGACTTTAAACTTATTATTTTTATGCCTAAGTTTTTAAGATAATGATTGACGCAGAAGAGGCGGCCAAGTATATTTTTGACATTCGAGAAGACATGTTGTCTGATTAGTCCGACGATGATGATGACAATGATCCAGACTTCCTGTCTCCAGAAGATCTTATCGATGATCCTGATGCAGACTTGTTGCCTCTACTGGACAATCTCCACTTCTTCTTGGAACAGGATGACGTGGAGGCTAACACTGAACCCAGTGACGATGACTCGGGGGAAACTCCACCCTCCAGTCAGCAACAGCAACCAGTAACAACAAGTACTGGAAAATCAAAGAAGAAATCGAAAGTCCAAGAAAAATTCGACTGGAGAAAAGCAGAGATAGAAAAAGTTGATCTGTCTTGGAAAGGAGAGCCTCGCCAAGTTCCGGGCATCTTGGAGACTCCACTGAAATACTTCCAAAAATTCTTTGACGATGAACTTCTTGAGCTGATAGTTGAACAAAGTAACGTCTTTGCACTTCAAACTGAGGGATGCAACCTCTGCCTCACTGCCAAAGAGCTAAAAGTTTTCATGAGCATTATTCTATTATTTGAAATGATAAAAGTTCCCTATTATCGAATGCACTGGGAAGTAGCCACCAGATACCCTCAAGTTGCTGACAAGATGGGCCGACAAAGGTTTGACAAGATCAAACGTTTTCTTCATTTCAACGACAACAATAAAGCTACGAAACCTGGAGAACAAGGATTTGACAAGCTATACAAGATTCGACCCGTCCTGAGTCATATCCGTTCCAATTTTCTGGAAGTCAGCCCCGAAGAACACCATTCAATTGACGAGCAAATGATTCCTTTCAAGGGGCGAAGCAACTTGAGACAATATCTACCGAAAAAGCCGACGAAGTGGGGAATAAAAGTGTTCACAAGAACCGGTGTGTCAGGTTTTATATATAATTTTGAAGTTTACCAAGGGAAGGGCACTCTTGTTGAAGATGACATAGAGCCAGATCTTGGAGTCGGAGGCAACATAGTTTTACGTCTGATGAGTACCTTACCTGAGAAAATGAACTACAAGATTTACTTTGACAACTGGTTTTCGAGCTTGAAACTAATGAGTTTGCTCAAAATTAAAGGATTCCCTTGTATTGGTACGTTGAACAAAGCACAACTGAAGAGCTTCCCGCTCCTCACAGATAGAGAAATGAAGAAACGAGAGAGAGGAACGTCAGATTACACGACTGACATTCATTCTGGCGTTATTGTAGTGAAATGGTTAGATAACAACACGGTTTGCTTGGCTTCAACGTATGCAGGAATAACGCCACAGGATACGTGCAGACGCTGGAACGTTAAGGATAAATCCAGGGTTGAAGTTTCAAGGCCAGCCATTGCTTATGAGTACAACCTTCATATGGGTGGCGTAGATTTAGCAGACATGCTGGCGGAGATGTGCCGAACTAATCTTCGGACACGAAAATGGTATATGAGAATCTTCTGGTGGCTTATTGACACAGCAGTCTGCAATAGCTGGCTTCTTTTCAGGTGGGACGTCAAAGCGCTGACTTCAAGGACAGACGAATCGATGATCTTGAGAGCCTTCAGGTCTGAAGTTGCTGCAGGGTTGTATGCCTCGGCGCGTGTGATACCCCAACGTAAACGTGGTAGACCATCCGCAGATGTTGAATATAGTCCCAGCCCCAGCCCCATTCGAAGTCGCAATCAAATCCGACCGGCAATATCTGCTCAAGCCGATTGACTTGATCACTGGCCAAAAAAGACTGAAAAGCAGAGCCGCTGCAAAGAGTGCAAATCGGGATATACCACTTTTGAATGCAAAAAATGTGATCTTCCACTGTGCCTTACTGCCAAAAACAATTGTTTTAAAGCCTTCCACACCAAGTGAAAATGCCCCATTTTTATATATTCGAGAGGCTAATGTCGTATTTTTACAACATGGTCTAAAATTGACAATTTTGAATAAATCGTGCAAAAATAAAATTTTTCGTCAATAGTCTGACCTAGAGATTACATGGGAAGCGTTGTAGATTTTTCCTGGTATTCGTTCATATAGTGGCCTGTCAAGGGTTAATTGTAAACTGAAAGTTACTGTAAACAAATAAGTAGAACAACAGGGAAATTTTTGTACAGGACAGTGGAACGCAATTTTAAATGAATATATCGACCCTATATCCAAGGGCCGTCCTCAGCAAAACAGACGAAGAGAATAAAAACACTATAAAAGAAACTTACATTAAAATTCAATCATTAAAACTGTTTAAAAAAATGTTTTAAAACAGCCCTAATATCATTACTTCAAGGAAGTTCAGCCAGGACCATTACTGACATCACAGCTCTTGTAGGACTATGAAAAGCATTACAGATTAGTTTGTTGTTGTGAGGCCATGTACTCACTTTTGACTCCTAAATCAATATTCTTGTTCTTTATACTTGGCTTTTGTGTTTTCAGTAAAGCGCTAGTTTTCTATAATCATAAAAACATAGGGAAATATCACCAGTTAATTTAGCAGGGGGCGGAGCGCCTGCTAATTCTGATCTTAGTGGAGAGAGAAACACAGGCGAGTCAAATGAAGTCAAAGTATATTTGTTGTCAATACAAACCCGGTGCAGCGATATTCTAAATGTATGGCGACTACGAGGACGTACATCCTCTACCAAAACAACTAAAAAGAATAGAATAAACCATACATTTTTCTTTAATGAATGTTAATAATATAGGAGTTTTGGTACAGTAAAAGCAAACTAATTAAGGACACTTTTTATAGAATCAAAATATTATCAATCCCTTTTAGGATCAATCCCTTTTCACAAAATAAGTTTTTCAAAGAAAAGTTAAGAACTCCATTAAACAAAAAATGAGCAACAGTAAAATCAAATAATCTACCAAGCGTGAAACTACCACAAATCAGCATCGATAAATAAATGAAACCCAAAACAAACAGAAATTACAATAAATAACCGGGTCAAACTCAAAACGAGAAGAAATTAACATAAGTTGGGCTCAAAACCCCTATGCCTTCCCAAGGCCAGAACAAAATTTGCGGTTTACTGAAAAAAAAAATACAAATGAATGTGCATTGTCAGTTTAATTTACATATACTGATATTTAGTAATCAAAATGTTAATGTTATTCTATTTATTAAAGTTATAAAAGTATTTATATTCTTGTAATGAATCAAATCAATTCTAGTAATCAAAATGGCAATGTTATTTGATTTATTAAAGTTATAAAAGTAAAAGCATTATATTGATTGGATTTGTTTGGGGAAATGGTGGGCGTGAGAGGGGGTTTACTTGCCCTCCATTCCCTTTCGACTATTAAAAGGGAACTAGCCGTTTCAATTTCCAATCGAATTATTCCTTTTTGAATTTTCTACGACAACGCTTTCTATAAAAAAAAACCTTATATGCCCCCAGGATCGAACTTATAACCCATGTCCTGAGGGCTATGGGGGGGGGGTGACATCTTCATAAACATAATTTCCAGACTTTTTAACTACGTCGAACAAAACGGATATATCAAAATTTTGATTGGATGTGTTTGGAGAAATGATGGGTGTGAGAGGGGTGTTAGTTATCCTCCAATGACTTTTGACTACTAAAAAGGACACAAACCCTTCTAATTTTCACTCGAATGAGCCCTTTTTGAAGTTTCTACGACATCACTATCTATAAAAACCTTATAAGCCCCCAGGGTATAACTTACAACCCTTGCCCCGAGGGCTCTGAGGGGCTATGATCCTTAAAGACCTAATCTCTAAAACTTTTAACTCCGTTGGAAAAATGGCTATATAAAAAATTTGATTGGATGTGTTAGGGGAAAAGGTGGGAGTGAGAGGGGGTGTTAGCTGCCGTCCAATTACTTTAGACTATTAAAAAGGGCACTAGCCATTCCAATATCCAATCGAATGAGCCCTTTTCGAAGTCTCTACGACAACTCCTTCGATACGAAGTGCCCTGGTGTGGAATAAAAATAATAAAATAAATAATACATTGTGCCAACATCGTTCTTTACTTAGGCACCGCGATTGCTCTGCTAATGAAAAAGGACAATTTCAATTTCTAATCAAATGAGCCTTTTTTGAAATTTTCACAACAACTTTCTATAAAAACCTTATATGCCCCCAGAGCATAACTTACAATCCTTGCACTGAGGGCTCTGAGGGGGCTATAATCCTAAAAGACCTAATTTCAAGAATTTTCAACTACGTTGAACAAAATAGATATCTCAAAATTTTTATTGGATGCGTTTGGGAAAATGGTGGGCGTTAAAGGAGCGTTAGTCGCTATCCAATCACTTTCAACTATTAAAAAAGGCACTAGCCCTTTCAATTTCCAGTTGAATGAGCCCTTTTGAACTCCGTTGGAAAAATGGCTATATAAAAAATTTGATTGGATGTGTTAGGGAAAATGGTCGGCGTGGAAGGGGTGTTAGCTGCCGTCCAATTACTTTAGACTATTAAAAAGGGCACTAGCCATTCCAATATCCAATCGAATGAGCCCTTTTCGAAGTCTCTACGACAACTCCTTCGATACGAAGTGCCCTGGTGTGGAATAAAAATAATAAAATAAATAATACATTGTGCCAACATCGTTCTTTACTTAGGCACCGCGATTACTCTGCTAATGAAAAAGGACAATTTCAATTTCTAATCAAATGAGCCTTTTTTGAAATTTTCACAACAACTTTCTATAAAAACCTTATATGCCCCCAGAGCATAACTTACAATCCTTGCACTGAGGGCTCTGAGGGGGCTATAATCCTAAAAGACCTAATTTCACGAATTTTCAACTACGTTGAACAAAATAGATATCTCAAAATTTTTATTGGATGCGTTTGGGAAAATAGTGGGCGTTAAAGGAGCGTTAGTCGCTATCCAATCACTTTCAACTATTAAAAAAGGCACTAGCCCTTTCAATTTCCAGTTGAATGAGCCCTTTTGAAGTTTCTACGACAACGCTTTCAATAAAAACTTTATATGCCCCCAGGGCACAACTTTCAACAACCTAATTTCCAAAACTTTCAACTACGTTGAATAAAAGGGCTATCTAAAAATTTTGGTAGGATATATTTGAATTTCAAATCAATTGAGCCCTTTTTCAAGTTTCTACGACAAAGATTTCAATAAAAACCTTATATACCCCCAGGACATAACTTTAAACCCTTGCCCTGAAGACTGTGGGGGAAGTATCCTGCTCAAAGGTATAATTTCCTGAACTTTGAAAGCCGTGGAACAAATTGGCTATCTCAAACTTTTTATTGGTTGTGTTTGGGGAAGTGGTGGGCTTGGAAGGGGTTTTGGTTGCCTTCCAATCACTTTCGACTATTAAAAAGAGCACTAGCCATTTCAATTTCCAATCGAATGAGCCCTTTTTGAAGTTTCTACGACAACGCGTTCTATAAAAACCTTATATGCCCCCAGGGCATAACTTACAACCCTTTCCCTGAGGGTTGTGTGGGGGGGGGGGGTGTCATCCTCAAAGACCCAATTTCCTGAACTTAAAACTACGTTAAACAACGCCTTCTATAAAAACCTTATATGCCCCCAGAGCATAACTTACAATCCTTGCACTGAGGGCTCTGAGGGGGCTATAATCCTAAAAGACCTAATTTCACGAATTTTCAACTACGTTGAACAAAATAGATATCTCAAAATTTTTATTGGATGCGTTTGGGAAAATAGTGGGCGTTAAAGGAGCGTTAGTCGCTATCCAATCACTTTCAACTATTAAAAAAGGCACTAGCCCTTTCAATTTCCAGTTGAATGAGCCCTTTTGAAGTTTCTACGACAACGCTTTCAATAAAAACTTTATATGCCCCCAGGGCACAACTTGCAACAACCTAATTTCCAAAACTTTCAACTACGTTGAATAAAAGGGCTATCTAAAAATTATGGTAGGATGTATTTGAATTTCAAATGGATTAAGCCCTTTTTCAAGTTTCTACGACAAAGATTTCAATAAAAACCTTATATGCCCCCAGGGCATAACTTTAAACCCTTGCCCTGAAGACTGTGGGGGAAGTATCCTGCTCAAAGGTATAATTTCCTGAACTTTGAAAGCCGTGGGACAAATTGGCTATCTCAAACTTTTTATTGGATGTGTTTGGGGAAGTGGTGGGCTTGGAAAAAGTGTTAGTTGCCTTCCAGTCACTTTCGACTATTAAAAGGGGCACTAGCCATTTAAAGTTCCAATCGAATGAGCCCTTTTTGAAGTTTCTTCGACAAAACTTTCTATGCAAACCTTATATGCGCCAAGGACAAAACTTACAACCCTTGCCCTGAGGGATGTGTGTGGGGGGGTGTCATCCTCAAACACTTAATTTCCAGAACTTAAAACTACGTTAAACAACGCCTTCTATAAAACCTTATATGCCTCCAGGGCATAACTTACAACACTTGCCATGAGGGCTTTGGGGGAGTGTCCTCCTCAAAAACATAATTTATATCTGAAAATCAACTACGCTGAACAAAATTGCTATTTCAAAATTCTGTTGGATGTGTTTCGAGAAATGGTGGGCGTGGAAGGGGTGTTAGTCACCTTCCAATCACTTTCGACTATTAAAAGGGACACAAGCCACTCCAATTTCCAATTGAATGAGCCCTTTTCGAAGTTTCTACGACAACTTCTTCGATGTGAAGTGCCCTGCTCTAAAGAAAAAATTAATAAATAATGCATTGTGCCAACATCGTTCTTATATGCCCCCAGGGCATAACTTAAAACCCTTGCCCTGAGGGTTGTGGGGGAGTGTCCTCCTCAAAAACATATTTTCTATTTGGAAATCAGCTACGCTGAACAAAATGGTTATCTCAAGGTTATGATTAGATCTGTTTGGGGGAATGATGGGCGTGGGGGGGGATGGTTGCCCTCCAATCACTTTCGACTATCAAAAAGAGCCCTAGCCTCTCCAATTTTCAAACGAATGAGCCCTTTATGAAGTGACTACGACAACTCCTTCGATACGAAGTGCCCTGGTATGGAAAAAAAACAACAAAAAAACAAATAAATAAAACATTGTGCCAACATCGTTCTTTACTCAGGCAGCGCGATTGCGCTGCCTATGATACTAATGCACATTTCTTACAATTTATGACTGTATATTACCCACTATTGGCAATATAGCTGGTGAGAGCAAAATGCTGCTTGATAAATCAATCCAATATTTCTGTATGCTGTTCAAATTACTTCGCAGTTATTAAAAAATATTTAGTTTTACGCTTATGTTTTTCAGATAATTTTAATTGTATCCTGAAAGTTACTAATATCACAAATGGTGTATGACTATGAAAAGCTTTATAGATTCGCTTAGTGTTGTCAGGCTACACATTCACTTTTGACTCCTAAATCAATAATCCTGTTTTTATACGTGACTTTTGTGTTTTCAGTAAAGCGGTAGTTATCTAAAATCATAAAAGCACAGGGAAAAATAATTAGTGCGTTTACTTGTACTAGTTATATTAATAAATATTTTAAATAGGCTGTGAAGTAATTATTTTTGTCCGACACGTCACGGACAAAATTATTTTTGTCCGACACGGAGTGACTACGACAACTCCTTCCATACGAAGTGCCCTGGTATGGAAAAAAAAAACAACAAAAAACAAATAAATAAAACATTGTGACAACATCGTTCTTTACTTAGGCAGCGCGATTGCGCTGCCTATTATACTAAGGCATATTTCTTAGAATTTAAGACTGTATATTACCCACTATTGGTATTATAGCTGGTGAGAGCAAAATGCTGCTTGATAAATCAATCCAATGTTTCTGTATGCCGTTCAATTACTTCGCGGTTATTAAAAGATAGTTAGTTTTACGCTTACGTTTTTAAGATAATTTTAATTGCATCCTTAAAGTTACTAATATCACAAATGGTGTAAGACTATGAAAAGCTTTATAGATTCGTTTAGTGTTGTCAGGCTACACATTCACTTTTGACTCCTAAATCAATAATCCTGTTTTTATACTTGACTTTTGTGTTTTCAGTAAAGCGCTAGTTTTGTATAATCATAAAAGCACAGGGAAACGTAATTAGTGCGTTTAATTTTACTAGTTATATTAATATATATTAAATAGGATGTGAAGTAATAATTTTTGTCTGTTTTAAGTTTCAACTTCGCTCTTTACTTCCCTCGGAAAAACTTTGTTTTTTTCTAAATAATACTATCAAGATGGCTTCACTTCACACTAGTTACAAACTAATATCGGAATCTCCTTTTTAGATCCAATACGAGGTCCTTGGGAAGTCATTGCGCTGAAGTGATTACAAATTAAACGAAAAAAAAGCAACAATCCTAAAGTTCCTGATTTTTTTTTCAAAAAGTGTCCTTAACCGGTTTACTTTTACTGAACCCAAACTCCTATATTGTTTTTTGTTTGTGTATACAAACATAGGGAATAAATCAGCTGGTTTAGTTGCACCAGTTTTATCAATACATATTAAATAGATTATGAAACAATGATTTTTGTTCGTCTTTATTTTTAACTTCGCTCTTTACTTCCCTCGGAATTTTTTTTTTATTACGGCTAAAAGATTCGACATTCAAATGTATGTTTTGGAAAACGAAGATGTTGGATATAAGACCTTTGGAGATTTTTGACTGCCGCTTTGTTTGAGTACAGATACGTGGGTGCGCAAACCATAAATGTATCCAGTAAACAGAAAATATTCTTATTATTGCATGCAAGCGAATTCAGTACCAAAGAGACAAATACAAATTTTGAAATTTCACACATGGCTCATATCCTGAACCTGTAGACCATAAAAAACACAGAACAGTCAAATGTAACGTATTCTGTAATTTTCCGTCATCCTCAATTAAAAAAGGATATCAATGTTCAAATTTCATTTAATAATGCACTTTGATGACACAATGGTGGTCTGGTTTAAAATACAACACTAGGAAAATGGAAATTATACTAGCTATTCAGCATTTTCATGACATGGATGATCAACGTTGACGAATAGAGGTGTTGGATTCAGCACTGGAAACAGTATTTTTTTTTTTTTATCGATTTCTTAATCAAACTGCTGATTATTTTGCTTGTGTTTTTTATTTTAATTTGGGAAGGTTGTATAATTTCTGTGGCAAAGATCTTATGCTCGCTTTAGTCTTATACTTGCTTATGATATCCAACGAATTAAAAAATAAAGATTTTGTACCATAGTCCTGAATATTTTAGGAAATCAAGGAGGAACACTTGTGCCTCTTTAAAGAGGCGACCCACCACAATGTTACGCGATTTCCGGTCCTAGCGGTCGCAGAGAGACGGTGGGGATCGCATTTCGTAGCCTAAGCTCAAACTAAGAAACATACAAATTTCACCCCCCCTCCGACTTTATCTTCATGGGGGAAAGTGGGCCGGAAGTTTCAACCCTCCCACCACACACCCCCCCCCCCCTTTAACGTTGTCCGATCGGGCTGAAATTTAGAGGATAAGCTTTCTTTGGACCTGGGAGCTTATCCTCAAAATTTTAGCTCAATCCGATCACTCCTTCCCCGTTTTCCAAAAACCAAATATAGCCAATTAATGTTCATCAAGTTATTTCTTTTTATCTGACACTCCTACAGGCCACAGTTGGCAACGGATCCGGGTGAATGAGGACTCATTCGAAGTGAAATTTGACCTGTTAGGGCCTTTTGATATTTTCAGACCGAAAAAATTATCCCCCGAATTTACATTTACGAAAAAGCTCGTTTTCCTGTAAGAGCCCATGTTAATTTTTGAGATTCCTAAAAGCATAGTATTTCATTATTAAATTAGATCAAAATAGTCCTCTTAACCTGACAAGACCGACTGCAAGCTTCCAAAAATTCCAGCTCTTTCCCAGAAGTTTTTTTTGTCGAAAAACGAAAATCTTACTTTGTATTTGCTTGCGTCGAAAATAGATTGCAGAGACTAAAAATAATTTAAGAATAGTACTCTGAGTGGTCACTATTCCTGTCTGTCATGCGGAAGACCCGGGTTCGATTCTCCGTCAGAATAATTTTTTTATATATTGAATTTAAAGTAGTATTTCTTAAATTTAAAGTTTAAAAAAGAAACTCAGCTTCTTTTTTAAATCCAATCTATTAAATTCTTCGGCTCAACAGGGGTCTCCAGAGGAATATCACAGTCGGCCTTCAGCTTACAGGTAAGTCTCCACTGCTTTGATAACATGCCATATGCCCGCATGCTCGAAGAAAAGTTGAAAAAATAAAATTTTACTGTGCATTTGATTTGAGTATTCAGGAATTAAATGCATTAAAACAAGTATCTTCAAGAGCGGGGGTTATGGGGGGCCGCATCTCTCCTACTTTAACTCATGACATGATCAGCTAACAGTTAGTCAAGCAATAATAAGTAATAAACTGTACAAAAACGTGCAGAAATTATTTGAAAAAAAACTACGTTTTCTAAAGAGTTAAAAAGGCTGAGTCACAAGTTCGAACTTTAAAACGTACAGGGATTAGGAGGCACAGTTGGGGGACTGCTGCCCCCCAAACCTAAATCCTGACACGATCAGCTAACAGTCAGTCAAGCAATAATAAGTAATAAACTGTACAAAAACGTGCAGAAATTATTTGAAAAAAAAACTACGTTTTCTAAAGAGTTAAAAAGGCTGAGTCACAAGTTCGAACTTTAAAACGTACAGGGATTAGGAGGCACAGTCGGGGGACTGCTGCCCCCCAAACCCCCCCCTTTTGCAGCTTCTTTTGTTAAGGTTTTTTAAGTCCTATAGCCTGCAATCAGTTGGTCGTACCAAGTTCATCACATTATAACTTGTTATCGGTTAGGGAAAAATCTCCTGTAAAAAATCCAGCAAACAGGCTCAGTACTGTTTTTAATCAAAGAGGTGCAATAGGATGTTCTTACGGTAAAAAATTCAAGCAGACTTCGTTCGTGTTGCAGAGCATTTCTTTGCAAGGGAAAAGTGGGGATTGAGGGGGGCGGCGGACCCCCAAAATAAAAATCTTAACAAAAGAAGCTGCAAAAGCGGGGGGTTTGGGGGGCGGCAGCCCCCCAACTGTACCTCCTAATCCTTGTACGTTTTAAGGTTCGAACTTGTGAATCAGCCTCTTTAACTCTCTAGAAAACGAAGATTTTTACAAATAATAACACACAAGAAGCCCACCAAAATTCATTTATATGAAAGAGAGTACTTGGGGAAAAAGAGAAAAAGAAGAATGAAGGGATTTTGGAAAATTCAAGAGATTCTGTTTTCAGTAGTAGAGATACCTGTCTCCATATAGCTCAAGCCGCACTGCCCAAAATTGTACCAAAAGTTCAATTCCTCCTTACTAGAGACGTCTGATATGGCTGAGGAAAATAAGAGATCAATTCCAACCCACTCCCTATCGCCCTTTTTTTTTATCTATCTTATGGCTTATGGAGAGTAAGAAAATGTTGGCATTCAACCGCTTTCTTTCAGTTATCTGACCCTTTCCCCCACATACACAACAATCTGCTTCTCCTCATTCATAATAGCTAATTCACGATTATACGTTAATAAACTCAATTTCCCGGAAAGTCGGGTGAATCAATTTAGCTAAAGTAAAATATTCAGATTAACCACTTATGTTCTGTGGACTTCATACCTTTCCAGGACCGAATATGCCACCGTGTAAGCCTACTTTTTCTCCAACTAGGAAGCTCATTATACAGTTCTTTGATACATATAATCGATCAACTATCTCAGAAGATGCAATAGATAACAACTTGGTCCTCTTTGGCGCAAAATCGTAGTTTAGTATCAAATAACGGCAGCAAACTCGACGTTCCCGTTGCACGATCTTTTTTGATTGCTTAAAAACAGCAGTAGGACTTTAAATTTTTGTCGGAATGAACCCTCTCCAAAATTTCTTGAAACATTGGTACGGTACGACTGCCCCTGGTGAAAACAAAATTAGCACACATCCGTGATCTTTCTTCTGGTAAAAAATGCAAAATTTCACTTTGTTTAGGCTGGTGCTTGAAACCTCCAAAGTATATCTTTGATATACTGAATCTGATGATGTAATCAAACAGTTCGTGGTAACGAACTGTAAGTAAGGAGCGACCCGGCTCAATGGTAACCGAAACTCTAAAAAACGGGATTTTGATACCAATAGATACATCAAAAGAATCAGATTTTAATTCTGATTTCAAATATATAAGTTTCATTAAGTTTAATCTTACCCATCAAAAGTTACGTGCCTGAGAAAATTTGGCTGATTTTCGAAAAAAGGGGGAAAGACCCCTAACAGTTATAGAACCTTAATGAAAATCACACCATCATATTCAGCGTATCAGAGACCCCTACTGTAGAGGTTTCAAGCTCCTATCTACAAAAATGTGGAATTTTCCATTTTTTGCCAGAAGAAAGATCACGGATGCGTGTTTATTTGTTTGTTTGTTTGTTTGTTTTTTTTTTGTTTTTTTTTCCCCAGGGGTGATCGTATCGACCCAGTGGTCCTAGAATATCGTGGGAGGTCTCATTGTAACGGAAATTAATAGTTCTAGTGCACTTTTTAAGTGACAAAAAAAAATGGAGGGCAACTAGGCCCCCTCCCACGCTGATTTTTTTCCCAAAGTCTCCTGATCAAAATTTTGAGATAGCCATTTTGTTCAACAGGGTCTAAAATATGATAAAAATGTCTTTTAGGATGACTTAATCCCCCGACGCCCCCCGGGGGAGGGCTGCAAGTTATGAACTTTACTCAATGTTAACATAGAGTATGGGTTATTGGGAAGTATACAGACTGTTTCAGAGGAGATTTTTTCTGGTAGGTGGGGGAAGGAGAGGGTCGGGGGCTATATGGAAGGATCTTTCCAGGAAGGACGTTTTCAGGGGGGAAGGGACAGGGCGATGACGGGGGCGCCGGATTTCCCAGCATTATTAAAGAGAAAGATCAGGAATTAAATAAAAAAAAACAAGTTTTTCAACTGATCAACTGATTGTGATTAAGAGGTCATTTTTAAAGAACTGGAAAAAAAAATTCGAACTATAGTTTAAAGAGCAGGGTATTGACTAGGGGGCGAACCCCCTAACATACGTGTTAAAAATTTATGAATATAGAAGTTCGTTACGTAAGTTAATTCTAAGTTACGTATATTTATTACTAATAAAAACGTTCGTAAATAAAATTAAACAAGTTTCGAGAAAGCCATTTAACCAAATATAATATGCAAATTTTGTTTTAATTATTCATGTACGGTGAGCCAAAATCAAAACCTGCATTAATTCGAAAACGTTCAAAAATTAAATAAAAAAAACAAGTTTTTTTAACTGAAAGTAAGGAACGACGTTAAAACTTAAAACGAACAGAAATTATTCCGTATATGAAAGGGGCTGTCCTCTCCTCAACGCCTCGCTCTTTACGCTAACGTTTTACTTTCTCACAACTCTATCTTTCTTAACAATGAAAAATTTTAGCATAAAGAAAGAGGCATTGATGAGAGGACCGCCTCCTTCATATACGGAATAATTTCTGTTCTTTTTAAGTTGTAACATCGTTCCTTACTTTCAGTTTAAGAAACTTGTTTTTTTTATTTAATTTACATTAAGATCAATTGAATTTTTGCGAAAATGCCCCTTCCCCCATTTAAAAGTAAGACAGAGTTTCTCAGGCTCATAACTTTTGATCCGTAACATTAAACATAATTATTTTTATATATTCGGAATCAATACAAAAAGCCAATTCCTTTTATGTACTAATTATTATTAAAGTTCTCCTTTTAGCGTTTTGGTTACTATTGGCCCGAATCGCTGCTTACTTACAGTTTGTTACTACGAACTGTTTGAATTCTTCATTCGTTCAACAAGCCTTACAAGTTGACGACTTTTGTTAGTATGTTTTTCCACCTGAGCAATAGTCCGTTTATGAGCTTTTGACATTTAAATACTACTTTAAAAAGATTATGGAATTTAAAAGAAATTACGGGGTTGATTCAATTTTATAATTTTCTTTGGACATCCGTATGAATTGGATCGTGTTCAGATATGAGTACTGTCTACATAGCCATTGGGGAACTTCTGAATATCCTACCAGCCATAAATAGAACAGCTTCCAATAAAATTATTGTAGCAATGCGTGCAAGAACTTAATCAAGCAGCTTTCACTCTAACAACCGATGCTTTTTCGTTATTTTAGTAAGCAGTAGTTGCTTGTCACGCCATCAGTTGCGTATAGTATTAGATTAATTACTTTATTAGGACTACTCGTACTAATTTAACGTATGATGAATGCAATTTTGAAATATGGCTTTGAGTCACACATGTGTTCGACAACAATTGACAGAAATCCTTACTGTTATGGTCTTTTATTGGTTATTAATTAAATAAACTGTTTTTGAAAAATAAGTTTTTCTAAGAAGAGTAAAGAGGTATAATGAGCCAAAGACGAGGAGAAAAAAATATTACAATATTTTAATTTTATAGCAAACATAAATTACTGTCAGTGAGTAGATTTACTATCAATTGATAGTAGATTACTATCAATGAGTAGATTTACTATCAATTGATAGTAGATTACTATCAATGAGTAGATTTACTATCAATTGATAGTAGATTACTATCAATGAGTAGATTTACTATCAATTGATAGTAGATTACTATCAATGAGTAGATTTACTATCTATTGATAATAGATTACAATCAATGAGTAGATTTACTATCAATTGATAGTAGATTACTATCAATGAGTAGATTTACTATCAATTGATAGTAGATTACTATCAATGAGTAGATTTACTATCAATTGATAGTAGATTACTATCAATGAGTAGATTTACTATCAATTGATAGTAGATTACTATCAATGAGTAGATTTACTATCAATTGATAGTAGATTACTATCAATGAGTAGATTTACTATCAATTGATAGTAGATTACTATCAATGAGTAGATTTACTATCAATTGATAGTAGATTACTATCAATGAGTAGATTTACTATCAGTTGATAGTAGATTACTATCAATGAGTAGATTTACTATCAATTGATAGTAGATTACTATCAACGAGTAGATTTACTATCAATTGATAGTAGATTACTATCAATGAGTAGATTTACTATCAATTGATAGTAGATTACTATCAATGAGTAGATTTACTATCAATTGATAGTAGATTACTATCAATGAGTAGATTTACTATCAATTGATAGTAGATTACTATCAATGAGTAGATTTACTATCAATTGATAGTAGATTACTATCAATGAGTAGATTTACTATCAATTGATAGTAGATTACTATCAATGAGTAGATTTACTATCAATTGATAGTAGATTACTATCAATGAGTAGATTTACTATCAATTGATAGTAGATTACTATCAATGAGTAGATTTACTATCAATTGATAGTAGATTACTATCAATGAGCAGACATTACAACTAAGTGTAGAAGGTACATTTACAAAAATTGCACATACTTTTACATTCCTTTACATAAGATTATTACCAACAGTGGTTAAATAGAGACACAGACTTAAAGAACCAGTATTGTTTATCACAATTTTTTGGAAACTTTTGCTGGCGGCAGGGCCGTAGCTACAGTATTTTTAGGGGGGGGGGGGCCGGGGTGCTGTTGAAGTAGGTGCTACTCAAGCGGTAGTGAAGAATAGTGTCTATTTAGCAAGCACGCTACTTGGTAAATTTGAAAACATTACGCAATACCTTATAAACACACATTAAACAATCATAGATGAAAGTGCTGGTCCCGAAATGCGTCTAATAGAAATTTTGAGATAGCCATTCTATTCAAAATAGTCTAAATATCATATAACAAGGCTTTTGGGGTTGAAACAAACCCCAGAGACTAGGGACAAGGGTTGTAAGTTATGCCCAGGGGGTATTAAAGGTTTATATGGAAAGGATGGTTGTTTAACTTCGGAAGAGGCTCAGTCTTTCTCCCTGAAAAAGACTATGCCGATATAAAACGAACAAAAATTAATCAAAAAAACTTTTTGCACAAAATAAATTTTTCAAAAAAAAGTAAAGAGCTCCATTAAACCAAAATAAAAAAAAATAGAATCAAGTAATCCACTAAATATACAACTACCACAAATCAGTATTAATAAATAAATGGAACCCAAAACAAACAGAAATTAAAAGAAGTCAAACTCAAAACGAGCAGAAATTAATCTGAGTAGGGTTCTAAACCATATAATTTCTAAGAGCCAGAATAAAATTTGTGCTTTACTGAAAAAAAATTCTTTTAAATGTTGTCACTTTTATAACTTTAAGAAATCAAAAATTAATTAAGATTTGAAGGAATAATTATCAGCATATGTATATTAAACTGACAATGCAAATTTTTTTCAGTAAAGTACAAATTATATTCTGGCTTTTAGAAATCATAGGGTTTAGAACCATACTCAGATTAATTTCTGCTCGTTTTGAGTTTGACTTATTTTTATTTCTGTTTCTTTTGGGTTTCATTTATTTATTAATACTAATTTGTGGTAGTTGTATGCTTGGTAGATTATTTGATTCTGTTTTTGGTTTAATGGGAAGCTCTTCATTTTTTTTTTAACTTATTTTGTGCAAAAAGTTTTTATGTTTAATAATTAAAAAGAGATTGAAAGGCCAAAAGCCCTCTTCCCATGCTCCTTTTTTCTTCACTCATCTGATTAAAAATTTGAGACAGCCATTTTTTTCTACATAGTTGAAAAGCCAAATAGATTTGAGACTTTTACAGTTAGGGAAGGAGGGAACACCCAATCTCTTGTTTGTAGTGATATTTGTTCGTTTCAAGCTTGATTTCCATATTCAATTTAAGTTCTGCTCGTTTTGGGTTTCATTTATTCTTAAATAGCAAAGTATTTTTGTTCGTTTTAAGCTTGATTTGCAATTTCAAATTAAGCTTTACTCGTTTTAAGATTTTAGTTTCTGGTCGTTTTGAGTTTGAGTTTTACGTAATTTTATCTTTACTTTTCTCTGAAAAACTTTTATTTTCGGAATTTATTCTTTAAAACTTAATTTCTGTTTGCACAGGCCAGCACCGCGTAAAAATTAATTTCTGTTCGCACAGGCTAGCACCACATAAATGGAGATACCTTGGACGACACATCCTCCGCATGCCACATCACAGACTTACAAAAATGGTCCTCCACTGGCAACCGGAAGGCACCCGCCGCCGAGGAAGACCAAAGAACACGATCCGTAGGACATATGAACGTGACTGAAGAGCCCTCTAAACGAGTCTCATACCAGAGTGGGACGACATATGTGCAGCGGCTCACATGAGGGAAGATTGGAGGCTACTCACCGACGTCCCGTGTGCCTCCGGAGGCACTGGAGGAACGAAGGTCTAAGATAGGTCGGTTTTGATTGCCAAATTTTCAAGTTTTCAAAATTCCCTATTTCAAAATAATTTTTTATTTTAAACTTAAACTGCATATGTCTGGAAGCAGTCTTGATAAGAACTGGCCAAGTGTCTGTTTCCAGGATTTTCGGAATAAAGTATCGTTAATAAGTTTTATTTTGGGGAGGAGGGGTCGGGCCTTTGAGGGAGGGCCAGGGGTCAGCTCCCATGGTTTTTGAAACAAAATACTGTTAATAAGTTTTTTTTTTGGGTGGGGGAGAGGTAAGGCCTTGAACGGAAGGTCAGGGGTCGGCTCCCATGATCTTTGAATTAAAATACCGTTGATAAGTTGTTTTTTGAGCGGGAGGGGGGGAGGGCTTATGGAGAGATACAAGGTGTCAGCTCCCATGATTTTTGGAGTACAGAATTGTCAGCAATCTTTTTTTTTCGGGGGGGGGGGGATCGGGCCATGGAGAGAGGGCCAGGGGTCAGCTCCCATATTTTTGGAGTAAAATATCGCTTATAGTTTTTTTTTTGGGGGGGGGGGGTGTCATACTATGGAGGGAGGACCAGGGGTTAGCTCCCATGATTTATCATCTATAATACTTTTCAAGGGGAGATGAATCGGGCCATGGAGGGCCAAAGCTCAGCTCCCATAATTTTTGGAATAATATTTGATTAATAATTTGTATTTTTTTTTGGGGGGGGGATCGGGCCATGGAGGGCCAGGGGTGAGTTTCCATAACTTTTGGAATAAAATATCGTCTATAATTTGTTTTCTTTGAGGGTGGGGGGGGGGTGGGGGTAGGGCTGTGAAGGGAGGGCCAGGGTTCAGTTCCAATTGCTTTTGGAATAATGAATTGCTAGTAATTTTTCCCGGAAGAGGGGAGGGGTGGTAGGGCAGGCCATGGAGGGTGAGCCAGGCGGTCAGCTCCCTTATTTTTGGAATAAAACATCGTTAATAAGTTTTTTTTGGTGGGAGGGGGAGGAAGGGGTCGGGCCGTAAAGGGAAAGCCACGAGTCAGCTCCCTTAATTTTTAGAATAAAAAACCATTAATAAGTTTTTTTTGGATGGGAGGATTTGGGCCATTAAAGAAAGGTCAGGGATCAGCTCCCATGATTTTTGGAATAAAAAATCGTTGATAAGTTACTTTTTGGAGTGGCGGGGGGAGGAGTTTATGGAGGGAAGACCAGGGGTCAGCTCCCATGATTTTTGGAGTAAAGAATCGTTAATAAGTGTTTTGGGGAATATCAGGCCATGGAGGGAGGACCAGGAGCCAGCTTCGATATCTTTAAAATAAAGCATAGTTGATAAGTTTTTTTTCGTGAAGGGAGTACCAGGGGTTAGTTCCCATGATTTATCACTGATAAGTTTTTTTGAAGGGGAGGGGGATCGGGCCATGGAGGGCCAGGAGCAGCTTTCATAAGTTTCGAAAAAATATATCGTTTATAAGTTGTTTTTTCGAGAGGGGAAGGATTGAGCTAAAGAGGGCCAGGGTTGAGTTCCCATAATTTTTGGAACAAAATATAGTCAATATTTTTCTTTTTGAAGGAGGGTCAAACTATACAGGGAGGACCAAGGGTCAGTTCCTATGATTTTTGGATTAATGAAACGTTAATATTTTTTTGCGGGTGGGTGGGGGGGAGTTTTAGTCCATGGAGGAAGGGCCAGGGAGTCAGCTCCTTTGTTTTGAAATAAAAAATAGTTCATAAGCTTTTATTTTTTGGAGGATGTTGGGCCATGGAAGGAGGACTAAGAGTTAGCTCCCATGATTAATTATTGATAGGTTATGTCTGTGGGGGGGGGGGGGCATATTTGGCTAGGGAGGGCAGGGGTCACCTTCCATAAGTTTTGGAATAAAATATCATTGATACGTTTTTTTTAGTGGGACTTGGGTTCTGGCTTACCTGAGTTCGGGCTATATATATATATATATATATATATATATATATATATATATATATATATATATATATATATATATATATATATATATATATATATATATATATATATATATATATATATATATATATATATATATATATATATATATATATATATATATATATATATATATATATATATATATATATATATATATATTATCTCTTAGAAATGGGAAAATATATTTGAATTTACACTGGCTGAGGTGGGCGAAGAAAGCAACCAAATAACAAATTTTTCTTTTATATTTGGGGCGATCAGCAAAATGCATGAGCCTTGGCGTACCTGTATTAGGAGACTTACCGGTTCACCATTAATGTACCACGTAAGATTAGCTGCCGGTAAGGAATCTTTTGATGTGCAGTTTACTTCTACAATATCTCCAATGGAATACCTCAACTGGCCTCCAGTGATAATTGGATCTCCTGATGGTATCTCTGGAAATACAAACAAAGAATAGAAATAAGAAAAACAATTCCTGAGAGAATTCCTGAATAGTTCCTGAACAATTCCTAGATATGTTTGGTAAGGTGGCTGCAGCGGTTGAGTGTGAGAGGTAATGCAGCTTACATACTCCAGAGTTTTATTTATATTTATTTTTAGTAGTCACTAATTATGACAATAATCAAATCACCAGGCCACTTGGCATGGAAGGAGGGGTCATAAAAAACTTTAAAGAGATAATTTGAACAGATATTGCAAGTTTTAGCACCCTTCCTGAAGGTTGAAAGTGATTGGAAGGCATCCAGATCCCACCCGTTTTAGACTTAACACCCTACTCATCCCCGAATTTTTTCAGCTCGTTGCTTACAGTAAATACTTTAGTCCAAGTCGGAGTCAGGTTCCGGCTATAACGATGCAAAACTTTGCTCGATCACGTATATTTACAAAATCAAAAAATACAACAAAATTTTGAAACAGATCAGTAAATACTCAAGGCAAAAAGGATAACCGTCGTGGTTTCATATTCGCGAAGTCGTTAACAAGCTTGTCGAAATCCAAGTTTTTGACTAAATCCTTCTCTGCAAAGATCAAAGCAGGTGACTGAGACAATCGTCTCCTTTGGTCGAGCGCAGATAGTTCTTCTCTATTTCCAGCCCAGAAAACAAGCGTTCACTACTGGCTGTCGTGACAGGAAGTGTGGCAGCAATATGAAGAACTTTGACAATTTCTGAATAGGCCACTGGAAGGGTCTGGATATTATCGATGACGTCAATGAAGTTGTTTGGCTTTTCCTCCTCCTCGAGCAAAAACCACTTGGCAATACCAGCTTGGGCCTCAAGAAGAATCTGGTCAATGTCCATTTCAGAATAAAGTTCAGAGAATTGCTTGAGGAGCCCTGCAGCCATGAACTTGGTAGAGCTGGGTCCAGAGCTAGAGCTGGGGTCCATAGCTTCGAGTGCACTGAGCACTGGAAGGTTATCTGTAAACCGTCTGTCGAATTCCGCGTCATAAAGAAAGATTTAAAGGAAATGGGAACTTCTTGGGATGTGTAAAGAGGGGGGCTTTGAATAGATTGGGATGGAGGAGGAGTCTGCGCAGCTGTGTTGATCTCAGGCGGCTTGGTGCTGCGGTGAGTTGTTAGTAGTAATCAGTGGAACAACCTGATCGAAAATATCGAGTAATCAAATCGCCCAGTACTAATTGATTCTGGTCTGGGAAATAGAATGCCCTAATAAATTACTACATTTTTACCTCAGCTTCTGTCTCTTTATTTCTGTAATTAAATTGGATTCATCAGATCCAGTACTATTTTCATAAATCAATTTTCGACGTTTATAATATGCCTAGACTGCTCATCAAATTCTAACAATGTACTCTTATAGCGAAATATTTAAATAGGGGAATAAACTAAATTTATGAGTTAATGTTATGGTTAACCAGTTAGGTTAAACAAAGTAGCCAAACTGAAATTTTTCCATTAACAAAATTGTTAGAGCAAAATTTCAATTAAAGATTTATAATTAGTTAGAATTTATTGTGAAAAATATTACTCACAATTAAAAATCCTCAAAAAACAAAATGTCAAGCCTAAACTAGGCTTTGAAACTCAAAATGTATTTCAAATTAAATTAAACAGCAACACTTGCTTTAAAACTTAGAGAAATATCCAAGTGAAAGCAAAGAGTAACACTGTAACTTTGAAACGAACAAAATTTATTTCTAAATGAGAGAGGCAACCTTTTTATTCTTTTGTTTTAAGTCATGGGATGTGCTTATTCAATTGTGCTAATTCAATTCCCTATTCCTGTTGATCCATCCCATAATTGTAAATTTTACAATGCTTGTATTCTCGTGGGATGCGACCGAAAATCTCGGCAAAATCTGTGGCTAGAATATGTGATACAACAAGGCTCATAAATGAAACCACAATCGAAAATCAAACAATATCATAATTACCACAACTTCACACAAAATACAATGATCATAGATAGATAGATAGATTTATTTTCCATATACCAGTAAAATAATTACATAACAATCTACAAATCCCCACAAAGGCTGCATGGCCTACAGGAGGGGGATTATGAAAAGATTAAATAAACATTAAACATTTAAACGCTTAAGATTTAAACAATATAAACATAACATTAATATTTAAACATATAAACATAAGTATTTGAACTTTTAATATGTAAAGCATTTGCTTAATAAAACGAAAAAAAAGGAGAATTCACTAAATAAGCTTTATCAAACTACAGTGAATCACAACATCTATAAAAAAAGGAGAGTTCACTAAATAAGCTTTATCAAACTACATTGAATCACAGCATCTAAAAAAAAAAAAAAAAAAAAAAAAAAAAAAAAAAAAAAAAAGTCATAATTGACCGAATTGAACTACTCTTGTCTACTATTGTTTGTAAGTAGGAGGGAAATCAAAAAGTTCAGAATTGTAAGTAACTGACGCTGTGTGTGCATACAAAATGAATTTGGATTTACACATTTAGACTGTTTGACAGTTGCAACTCTGTCCGGGTGTCTGCGGTACCTTTTTCCACGAGGGGAGTGGTTATTCACCCTAGCCATTTCATCGTGGTGGTCCTGTCAAGCCCCACCCCACCTTTATGGCAAAATTTGGCACTGTCAAGAGAGAAAAGCAGACGGCTGGTCGGCTCCTCCTCTTTACAGATGTACTTTTTTGCACTGGTCCTCTGTTTTTAATCTTAATCTGGCCAAAAATAAGACAAGGATAAGGGATAAGCTTGCGAAGTTTGACTAACATTTAGGAGATAAGGAGACAAACATTTGAATTGAATGTTTTAAATTTTTGTTGACCTGAAAAGGCATAATGATTTGAACATATTAATTAAGCCAGGTGAAGAGGGGGGGGTTAGTCTTACGGAAAAGAATTCTTCCCCTTACCAGAAAAAAAAACTCTAAAAGAGAAAACCTCATAGCGAAATTTTGACAAGAGATGGTCAATTTTCCCTCTAGTTGACAAGTTGTTTTTCCTCTCTCTGAAATCTGCAAGCTTTGCTAAAACTAAAGCTTTTAGTGACAAAAACAAAATATTAGGAATCAATCAAATATATTATTTGATAGTCGAATCAAGCAAGAGTTAGCACTCCAATTCGTAGAGTTGATACAAAGCACAGACAAAAAGTAAACGATTTGTTTTGTATATGATACGTTATATTACGTACGTTTTGTCTGTGCAACAGAGTAGAAACTTCAAGTTTAACTCGGATGGCTCTGAATACAATCGACAAAAGTATCTTGCGAGCAAAACCCTTTTTGGCTGCACTAATTTATTCAAGGTTGGATAAAAATCATTTAGGAAGATTTTAAATTGAGAAAATTGAAATACAAGTTCTGACCAAATTTTTTATGTAAGTGAGGGAATAAGTTACCATCTAAAAAATAGGAGTATTCATCGAATCAATGCAGGGAGAAGACTTTTGGAAGTAATTGTTTTTATATTCAGTCGTTCCAATTCTCTGTCAAGTAGGATAGATAGCAACCTTAATTGCAATAATTTTACTGATATCAAAATATTAAGGAATCGATGTAGGGTGCATTTCTACTGCAAGCTGTGCCTTTCTCCGGAGGCGCCATTTCAACCAAACCTTAGAGTGGGCAAGCAATCGACATGGGCCCCAAAGCAGGCTTGTATAAAAAAAAATTGCCTCTAGCTTTAGCCGGAAAAACCTGCCTTCCGTGGGAGTTACCGTACAAATTAAGGAAGTAGGTTTGGAAAAGGCCAGATGTCTGAAGAAAGCGGAAACGTTATGTACGATGTTAAAAAAACAGCCGTTTGGGAATCTTCCACTTTTCCGAACCTATAACTTCACGAAAGCCGAACCTCTGTAAAATCTCACGCTTTGACTAAAGTATATTCTGTAGCCGAATTCTTCAGCTCGCTGCTTACAGTAAATACTTTAGCCCAAAACACAACATTTTTAAACAGATCAGTGAACACTCAAGGCAACAAGGGGAACCGTCGTGGTTTTATCTTCGCAAAATCGTCAACAAGCTCGTCGAAATCCAAGTTTTTGGCCAAATCCTTCTCTGCGAAGATCAAAAGCAGGTGACTAAGACAATCGTCTCCTGTGGTCGAGCGCAGATAGTTCTTCACTATTTCCAGCACAAAAAAACAAGCGTTCATTGCTGGCTGTCGTGACAGGAAGTGTGGCAGCAATAAGTAGAACTTTGATAATTTCTGAATAGGCTACTGGAAGTGTCTGGATATTATCGATGAGGTCCATAAAGTTCTTTGGCTTTACCTCATCCTCGAGCAAAAACCGCTTGGCAATACCAGCTTGGGCCTAAAGAAGAATCTGGTCATTGTCCATTTCAGAATAAAGTTTCGTCGAAGTACCTAAGAAGAATGGCGAGCTGTTCTTTCTTCGAATTATCTTTTGTCTCGTCGACAAGAACAGCGAAGTATTTGGCACGCTTTACTTCTTGCACTATTGTACACTGAAGCCTTGATCTGATCACTGAAATTAGATCGTTCTGGTATTCGTGGGACGTATAGTGGCCGTATCGTCCTTGTAGCTTGTTAAAAAGCGTGGGAGAATACTCGGCGAGAAGATTGCAAGTTTCGACGAAATATCCTTATTTTGCCGAAGATTCGGTCTCATCGTGGCTACAAAAGGCTGTACCCAGTCGCCCCAGTAGGACCGTTACTTTCAGTAAGGCCTCTAAGTGTTCCCTTTTTTCATTCATCTCCTTATTCCTGTCCGTTGACAAAAAAGATGCGATGGGTTGCATCTCCTTGGATTGTAGAGCTTTGAACTTTGTCCACGAAACTGCACTGTCATCCATGCCAACCAAAGCTGCTACGGTACCCAGCGAAGGTTTCAGCAAACGACAAGCTAAGACGGTCATTTAAAATTTCGTATTTTGGAAAGCATCCTTGTTTTTTATTTCTGCTGCAGACACTTTGGCGGAACTTCAACCCTTCGCGGACAGAGATACGGGGCAAGGCCTTTCATCGAGACCGGCATTAGAAGATTGAAGGACATCTCAAGCGTTCTAGAAGAACATGCGAAAAGTGACCGCCACAGGGACTGATTTTTCTGGGGGACAGAAGTTACCTCCCAAAAAGGGCTTCTTTTTTTTACAAAATATACAGGAACAAAATTACAATTAGCAATTAGTCAAAATTTTTAAACTGCTACATGTATATGTAGATTAACTTGGATAATAGTGAGATTAAATATGATAACTCCATTAGTGCAACTGGGTCGTGCAAGGGTTGAAGTGACAGATCAGTTTCTGACCAAGCTAATTAAATAGCTAACTTGCGGATATAAATATCAGTTTAAATGAATGAGTTTGTTTAAAACCCTAAAACCATCCATACATAACCCAGGTATTATTCGCCCAGTTCGCCAGTTTACTATCTACTATCCAGGGTTGCCACCCCTAGTGATTTATCACTAGTTCTATTGATTTTTATTGTTGCCTAGTGATTTTTCTCTCTCTAGTGATTATAGTGATTTTGGTTCTAAAACTAGTGATTTTTCTCAAATCTAGTGATTTTTCACCTTATAGCGTGTAGATTCATGGGTTATTCACTACGGTTCCTAATATATTACAGTTTTTCGCGAACGATTCAAATTTGCACTAAAATACATACTCTCATAATTTTTTAGGTTGTTTGGGTGTTTAAAGTCAACTTTCCAAGGTCCCAAGTATCTCGACTTTTCCGTTTTTACAAAGCAATACATTGTTTTTTTCAGTCCTCCTTCGACCTTTTCCAAAAGGACATGTACTCGAACTTTTTCACTCTGGAACTCTTTGTTGAGGCTGTTCACTATTGGTAAAATGTGTCCAAGGAACAAATAATGTAACCGCACTGTATTGTTCTTTAGAGCAGCATATAGAGCATGAGCGGATGGTACACTCTCAGCCAGCATGGACTGAAAATATAAGATTAAAGCTTCCCACTGCTCGAGCAAACGTTCAGTTATGTTTTTCATTGCCAGCCAATGTGTTTTACTGGGATACAGAAGGCAGTGCTCAGAAAAAGTAACAAACCTTTGACACTCCGCAAACTCTTGCTTTCTTTTTGGAGTATAAGCAATGTAATTATATATATATCATGGCTGAACTGGACAATTGACTGATCTAAATTTTCCAGTGCAGCCGCTGAAAACAATGCAAAAGAGTGACGAATACACCCAAAAGTTGAAAGCCAAGGAAGGTCTGGTTTCAAAAGTGTAGCTAGACCATTCTTTGATCCAACGTGAGATGGGGGCTAGTAGCCCTCAGATTTCTTTGGTCAAATAAAAGGGATACTATAAATTTTGGTTTGCGTTAAATGAGCCCTCTCCCGATGTTCTGGGACTGTTTGTTCTATACGATCAACCCTGGGAAAAAAAAATGACACGCATCCGTGATTTTTTGCAAAAAAAACAACAAATTAAAAAATTTTGCAGACAGGAGCTTGAAACCTGTACAGTAGGGTTCTCTGTTACGCTGTTTTTCATGGTGTGATTTTATTAAAAATTATTGTACTTTCAGGGGTGACTGCTTCCTCTTAAGAATATCAGTCAAATTTTTGTAGGTTCATAGATTTTTATGGGTAGCACTAAGCTTAATGTATCTTATATATTTGGAATCAGCATAATAATCCGATGATATATCGATTGATATCAAAATTCTGTTTTTTAGAGTTTCGGTTACTATGCCTCCAGCTATTTGATATGCTAGCACATTAATCAATAAACTTAACGAATATGGCAGTATTTGCAATAATTATGTCTTAAAGTTACAAAAGAGATAATTTGAGGAATTACTGGAATTTCAGTTGCATATTATAAATAGAAAATAAAAACCATCAAACGACTCTTGGGTTAGATATCCCCCCCCCATTTTTACTCCTAACCGCGTTCAATCATCAAACTACAATCAATTTAACCTATCTAGTTATGTTACAAATCTTATTACAAAAAGCACTGGGTCCTATTTTCTTTTTATAATAATTTCCTTTTTCATTCAGATAATTATATTTAATGTATACCTACCTTCTTATTTTTCCATGACTACATTTCTGTTCTATCTGTAGATGTAGAGGGTGTGTTCACATCCACTATCAACTCCACTTTCAAAGGTTTTAACAAATGAAAATCTAATTTTGAACTGATAGATTATAGAGAGTAAAAAATCATAAATTTGAAGACAAAAATTCGACCTGAGCAAATGTTTTGCAATTTTCAGATTAAACAAGTTCGCGAATCATCTTGCTGATAGCGCTGTGAGGTCTACCTGTCTAAATCTGATATGAACGTATGGTGAGAAATCGGAAGTTTCAGAGGCGGTATTTTTGCATAAATGCTAATCTGGAATATATTAGGAACCGTAGTGAATAACCATTTTGCGTTTTTTTTATTAATTATTTCTTGTATGGTTCATTTGATTGAATCATGAATCTACGCGCTATAAGGTGAAAATCATTAGATTTGAGAAAAATCACTAGTTTTAGAACAAAAATCACTATAATTACTAGAGAGAGAAAATTCACTAGGCAACAATAAAAATCACTAGAACTAGTGATACATCACTAGGGGTGGCAACCCTAGATAGTAGATAGTAAACTGGCGAACTGGGCGAATAATACATGGGTTATATATGGATGGTTCTCGGGTTTTAAACAAATTCATTCATTTAAACTGATATTTATATCCGCAAGTTAGCTGTTTAATTAGCTTGGTCAGAAACTGATCTGTCACTTCAACCCTTGCACAACCCAGTTGCACTAATGGAGTTATCATATTTAATCTCACTATTATCCAAGTTAATGTACATATACATGTAGCAGTTTCAAAATTTTGACTAATTGCTAATTGTAATTTTGTTCCTGTATATTTTGTAAAAAAAAAGCCCTTTTTGGGAGGTAACTTCTGCCCCCCAGAAAAATTAGGGTGGGCAATGCCCCCCCCAATGGCGCCCCTGCCTGTCTGTCAAAGAAGTATTTCTACCATATCTCAGGAAGGACTAAGCGTATAAATTTGAAACTTTCAGGGTACTTTGAAGAGGATGTTAATCTAAAACAAAAGATATTATATGTACCTATTTTGTCAAAAGGGGATACAAAATATCTCGGGAACAGCTAAGGACATAAATTTAATAATCTGGACACCGGAGCACGCAAGAACTGTCAAAAAGTGACGCTGGGTAGGAACACAGTTCGTATTGAAAATACTCAGATTCCGTGTGATTGATCCTCTCTGCTGGCATGATGAATCTCTGAAAAAGGAGAGTGGGGTCCAGTCTTTTGCAATCTCCACCTCGATTTTGCTTTGTAGTAATTTGAACTGCCTGTTGTCTTCTTTGAAACACAAAATCAGTGATCAGCTTTCTAGACACCGAGTCAATGATTTTTAGGCCTAAATCACATAATGATGATTATAAAACTTTTTTCTGGTACATTGTACATCAAATTTGCTTTCATTTTAGGAATCAGCTCTTCATTTTACATCGGGACGGTACTTAATATACAGAAAAACAAACATTTACCGACAGTTGATTTTTTTCTTATAAAAAACTGAAATAACTGAGAGGAAAAGCAAAAAAAAAAAAAAAAAAGTTTTGCGTCGACCTAGAATGTGCAAATTTAGATATGTTGTTAAGCTTTTTTTTTCTCTACATGGGATAAAAATCATTTTTGTTGCAATTTGTTGACGGTCGACCCATATTTTTGGCTAGTTTACTAATAGACGTTCAGTGAATTCTATTTGAGAGAAATGGGGTAACTGGGTATTTTCTACTAATTCGCAACACCTGGCAGAAACCAAATTAAATTCAAAAATCATAATATCCTACTACGTAACTTGATAATTCTTTCCTTTGAAACGAACCGTTTGATCCACGCAGTGATTCACCTGACTCTCTATTTTTGAGGCGTCATTAACTGAATTTTATTTAATTACATAGAAGACTGAAAAGTATTTCAACTTTATCTAATTTCTCTTATTATTGTAAACCAAACTATTCTTTGTAGCAAATTGTAAATAAGGAGCGACTCGATACAAAAGTAACCAAAGATCTAAAAATGAATTTTGATAGTAATGGACACATCAAAAGAGATGGCTTTTTATACTAATTCCAAATATATAAAAATTGCTAAGTTTAATGCTACCACTTATAAGCTACGAGCCTGAAAAATTTTTCTTGATTTTTCAAAAAGGGGGACCATCCCCATCGTCAAGGAATTTTAATGTAAATCTCCTTCCTTCACTTTACCGGACCATTGCTCTTTACGATGAAGCATAATTTTTTTTGTATCACAATTCTTTAAGAAACACTGCTCAAAGACAAGGGCTGTTGAATTTGAACGATAAGTTTTTCTTTAAAGAACTTCAAGATCTTAGCGTAAGGAGTGAGAGTTGAGAAAGGGGCATCCCCTTTCATGTACGAAATAATTTTAGCTTGTTTTAAGTTTTAATGGTGCTCCTAAATTTCAGGTGAAAAACTTTTTTTTTAATCTTGTAAATAATAAATTGACTATCTTATTGTACATTTGAATTTTCATAGTAGTTATTATAAAATTACAATGTGCCTTAGGCTCGATTTGAAATTAAAGTAAAAAAAAACAAATTTTTTAACTGAAAGTAAGGAGCGACACTAAAACTTAAAACAAACAGAAATTATTCCATATATGAAAGGGGCTGTCCCCTACTCAACGCCTCGCTCTTTACGCTAAAGTTTTTTATTGTTAAAAAAAAAAATAGAGTTGTGAGAAAGAGTCAAACTTGAGGAGGGGACAGCCCCTTTCATATACGGAATAATTTCTGTTCGCTTTAAGTTTTAATATCGCTCCTTACTTTCAGTTAAAAAAAAACTTATTTTTTTTATTTAATTTTTGAACGTTTTTGAATTAATACTGCTTTTGAATTTGGCTCACCGTCCATGAATAATTAAAACAAAATGTTCTCGAAAGTTGTTCAATTTTCGAAAGTTGTTTAATTTTATTTACGAATTTTTTTATTAGTAATAAATATACGTAACTTACGAATACGTTAGAACGAAATTCTTTATTAATTTTTTTTAATACGTATATTAGGGGGTTCGCTTCCTTGTCAATACCTCGCTCTTTACGCTAAAGTTCAAATTTTGTTCCAATTCTGTAAAAAAACCTTAATCACAAAGGCCGTTAATTAGAATAAATAGCTCTTATGAAAGTACTAACAAATCTTTGGCTCGTTCTAAGTTTTGATGTTGCTCCTTACTTTCAGTTGAAAAACTTGTTTTTTTTATTTAATTTCTGATCGTTTTTTTTTTAATAATGCTGGGAAATCTGGCGCCCCTTAATAGAAATATCCCTTTCCCCATGACAACTTCCTCCGTGGAAAGATCCTCCCACATGAACCACGACCCCCCCCCCCACTACCAGAAAAAATCCCCCCTGAAGTCTGATCACATGCATCCCATTCTGGAAGGCTTGATAAACGGCAGGATGGGTTTCTTGGATCTTGACCATTCACTGAAAGTAAAGCTGGCAGGAATTTGTGTAATTATTGTGCCCAGATACCGCCAGATAAGGTAGCATGTCAGAGATGGATTTTAAGTGGAGATCCTATGACCCAGATCGTTCGGCTCTTAAGAAATTTCGCATGTACGGATACCATAAAGGAGCATTGGAACCACAGTTTCGAGGTTCTGTACTGGAGCAATTCCAGTCTCTTTCTATCAATGAATACCACTATTTTTTCCAGGGAAGGGTTTTCTTCTATATCCGTAACGGCCAGTTCTTTGTTCATAAGCTTTGTGTACAGGTTTCTGAGTTCCAATATTTCTTCATGCTGTAGAATTGATTCAGCAACACTGGAACTTTCTTCGAGAAAGACCTCGGAAAGCAGAATAGCAGGTAGCGCAGCGTCAACCAGAAAATGACCAGGAATTGCCTGGGGTAATGAAAGTTGTGCAGCTGCCTTCTGTGCACTAACTGGTCTTCTAAATGAGCCAACCATGATTTATCAGCCAACTTTTTTTTTTTTTACCAACAATCGACGAATTGGTGGACAATAAATGGTAAAAGAATTATGTCAAATGAAAATAAAAAAGTGCACATTGAGGAATATGAAAAGGGTTTTCTAGTAGACACTAAATCAGGTTAATTGGATTTTTAGCTCAGCTCATCATTTTATGTCAGAATAGTTGACTTCTGATAGTATGGTGAAAAAGAAGTCACAACAATGAGAAGGGTAAATCACATAATGATGATTATAAAACTTTTTTCTGGTACATTGTACATCAAATTTGCTTTCATTTTAGGAATCAGCTCTTCATTTTACATCGGGACGGTACTTAATATACAGAAAAACAAACATTTACCGACAGTTTATTTTTTTCTTAGAAAAAACCAAAATAATTGACAGGAAAATCAAAAAAAAAAAAGTTTTGCATATACCTAGAATGTGCGACTTTGGATATGTTGTTAAGCTTTTTTTTTTCTCTACATGGTATAAAAATTATTTATGTTGCAATTTGTTGACGGTCGACCCATATTTTTGGCTAGTTTACTAATAGACGTTCAGTGAATTCTATTTGAGAGAAATGGGGTAACTGGGTATTTTCTACTAATTCGCAACACCTGGCAGAAACCAAATTAAATTCAAAAATCATAATATCCTACTACGTAACTTGATAATTCTTTCCTTTGAAACGAACCGTTTGATCCACGCAGTGATCCACCTGACTCTCTATTTTTGAGGCGTCATTAACTGAATTTTATTTAATTACATAGAAGACTGAAAAGTATTTCAACTTTATCTAATTTCTCTGATTATTGTAAACCAAACTATTCTTTGTAGCAATTTGTAAATAAGGAGCGACTCGATACAAAAGTAACCAAAGATCTAAAAATGAATTTTGATAGTAATGGACACATCAAAAGAGATGGCTTTTTATACTAATTCCAAATATATAAAATTTGCTAAGTTTAATGCTACCGCTTATAAGCTACGAGCCTGAAAATTTTTTCTTGATTTTTCAAAAAGGGGGACCATCCCCATCGTCAAGGAATTTTAATGTAAATCTCCTTCCTTCACTTTACCGGACCATTGCTCTTTACGATGAAGCATAATTTTTTTGTATCACAATTCTTTAAGAAACACTGCTCAAAGACAAGGGCTGTTGAATTTGAACGATAAGTTTTTTTTTAAAGAACTTCAAGATCTTAGCGTAAGGAGTGAGAGTTGAGAAAGGGGCATCCCCTTTCATGTACGAAATAATTTTAGCTTGTTTTAAGTTTTAATGGTGCTCCTAAATTTCAGGTGAAAAACTTTTTTTTTTAATCTTGTAAATAATAAATTGACTATCTTATTGTACATTTGAATTTTCATAGTAGTTATTATAAAATTACAATGTGCCTTAGGCTCGATTTGAAATTAAAGTAAAAAAAAACAAATTTTTTAACTGAAAGTAAGGAGCGACACTAAAACTTAAAACAAACAGAAATTATTCCATATATGAAAGGGGCTGTCCCCTACTCAACGCCTCGCTCTTTACGCTAAAGTTTTTTATTGTTAAAAAAAAAAATAGAGTTGTGAGAAAGAGTCAAACTTGAGGAGGGGACAGCCCCTTTCATATACGGAATAATTTCTGTTCGCTTTAAGTTTTAATATCGCTCCTTACTTTCAGTTAAAAAAAAAATTATTTTTTTATTTAATTTTTGAACGTTTTTGAATTAATACTGCTTTTGAATTTGGCTCATCGTCCATGAATAATTAAAACAAAATGTTCTCGAAAGTTGTTTAATTTTATTTACGAATGTTTTTATTAGTAATAAATATACGCAACTTACGAATACGTTAGAACGAAATTCTTTATTAATTTTTTTTAATACGTATATTAGGGGGTTCGCTTCCTTGTCAATACCTCGCTCTTTACGCTAAAGTTCAAATTTTGTTCCAATTCTGTAAAAAAAAACCTTAATCACAAAGGCTGTTAATTATAATAAATAGCTCTTATGAAAGTACTAACAAATCTTTGGCTCGTTCTAAGTTTTGATGTTGCTCCTTACTTTCAGTTGAAAAACTTGTTTTTTTTATTTAATTTCTGATCGTTTTTTTTTTAATAATGCTGGGAAATCTGGCGCCCCTTCATAGAAATATCCCTTTCCCCATGACAACTTCCTCCGTGGAAAGATCCTCCCACATGAACCACGACCCCCCCCCCACTACCAGAAAAAATCCCCCCTGAAAACTTCTGTATACTTACCAATAACCAATACTATAGGTAAACATTGGGTAAAGTTCATAACTTTCAGCCCTCCCCCCGGGGACATTGAGGGATAAAGTCATCCTAAAAGACATAGTTACTATATTTTTGACCGTGCTGAACAAAATCGCTATCTCAAAATTTTGATCGGGTCACTTTGGGAAAATTGAGCGTGGGAAGGCGCCTAGTTACCCACCATTTTTTTTGCCGCTTATAAAAGGCATTAGAGCTTTTAATTTCCGTTCGAATGAGCCCTCCCACGATATTTTAGGACCACTGGGTCGATACGATCACCTCTGGGAAAAAAACAACAACAAAACACAAAAAACAAAAAAAAAATTAACACACATCCGTGATCTTTCTTTTGACAAAAAAAAATTACAAAATTCCACATTTTTCCAGATAAGAACTTGAAACCTCTACAGCAGGGTTCTCTCATACGCTGAATCTGATGGTGTGATTTTCATTAAGGTTCTATAATTTTTAGGGGTGTTTTCGCTTTTTTCGAAAATCAGGAAAATATTCTCAGGCGAGTAACTTTTGATGGGTAGAAATAAACTTGATGAAACTTATATTTTTGAAATCAGCATTAAAATTTGATCCTTTTGATGTATCTTTTGGCATCAAAATTCCGTTTTGTAGAATTTCGTTTACTATTGAGCCGGGTCGCTCCTTACTTACAGTTCGTTACCACGAACTGTTTGAAATAAGACATTTAACTACAATCGCGATAGTCAAGTAAATTATTATATATTACCCGGAGAGTGGACATTGTAGTCTACAAAGGTTTACACAGTGTGTGATTTTTCTCCCGTAAGAAATAACTCAGAATTGTTCTTCTATATATAAAAAGAATAAAAAGAATATATATAAAAATAAAAAGAGTATATAGGAAAAATCACGAACGAAAATACGAAATAGGGCAAAAAGCAACAAAAGAGGAAAAACATTGTTGGATGAGAAAAGAGAAAGAAAGAGAGAGACAGAAAGAAAGACACAGTGAGAGAAAGCCAGATAGAGAAAAAATGCTGGATTTGTTGGTTGGGATTGTATTGGGATCCACCAAGATGGAAATTCTGATTACTTTCAGTTCCGTTCTTTAGCAGGTGATAAAGCTGCATGCATAGAAATAGAAAAACATACATCCTGTAATTAAAAGCAAAAATCCTGAGTTGATGACATTCTTGTTTTGATTATATTTATTTTTTCTAATAAGAAGAATAATAAGTTCAAAATATCTAGTTTTCTCTTAAGTGTGTGAAAAGCCGACTATATTGATATGAAACAATGCTGCTTCCAGACTAAATAATATCTTTTGGAGTCTATAGCCTTAGGTTGAGTTATTCTCGTGCCTGTGTCGGAACTTGTCTTTGCTCAATTCAGTCTTCAAATTGAAAAAGTTTACTTACGAACAACGCTAAGATGATGAGCACTAGACATTGTTTGAAAGGAGGGACCTTCAGCAACTATCTCGCATCTGTATCTGCCTGCCGTGTCAAAGTTTACATTGTGAAGCAAAATTTTATGTTTGTCTGATTCTTCCATCTAAAAAAATATTAATTAGCTCCAACTTAATTTCTTGAATAAAAATATACAGCCCTAAATTCTGCTAAATTAGAAATTGAAGAATTACGAATTTTCAAACCTAAGCCAATTGAGATACCATAATTTGCACTTTACTGAAAAAATATAAATGTTTTTACTTTTATAACTTTAATAAGTCAAATAATATTAACATTTTTATTATTAAATATCGGTATATGTATATTAAACTGACAATGCACATTCATTTGTATTTTTTCAGTAAAGTACAAAATATGTTCTGGCCTTGGGAAGGCATAGGGGTTTTGAGCCTTACTCGTGTTAATTTCTGCTCGTTTTGAAATTGACTCGGTTATTTATTGTAATTTCTGTTCGTTTTGGGTTTCATTTATTTATCGATGCTGATTTGTGGTACTTTCCCGCTGGGTAGATTCTTTACTTTTCTTTGAAAAACTTATTTTGTGGAAAAAGTTTTTTTTAATCAATTTCTGTTTGTTTTATATTGACATCGTCTTTTCAGGGAAAAAGAAAATAATTCTTTAAATCTTTTCGTTTTTTTAAGACTTTATAGTTTGGCCTGCTATGTGTATGCTAGAGAAAAAGTTTCAGCAATTTTTAACAACATACACCCTTTTAATAACCTGGACACAAATAGTAGTGTTTAATTCAGTTTCATACCTCCTCTAGTTGACCTGAAATAAAAAACTTGATACCAATCGCAAAAATAATCTTTTTCATTTCTTTGATAGCTTGAATACACTTAATCTATTTTGGTTTGGTTAAAGTTTAAGAGCAGAAGTAGCCCCGAAAGTTTGAACATAATACCATCAGTCGTTCTTGGGATACTGCTGAGATGCCTTATTGGGAATTAGCATTAATACAGTGCATTTTGATTTAATCTTAGGCAACATTTAGTTTTTAAACATAATGGACAATAGGGAGGGTGGGCGTGGAAGGGGGACTAGTTGCCCTCCAATCACTTTCCACTATTAAAAAGGGCATTAACCCTTTCTATTTTGAATCGAATGAGCCCTTTTCGAAGTTCATAAGACAACTTCTTCGATCCAAAGTACCCTGGTCTAAACAAATAAAAAAAGAAAAAATAATAATGCATTGTACATTTGTACCCACATCGATCTTTACTATAAAAATGTCAAGAGTTCCAATCGCTTTCGACTATTAAAAATGGCACTAGCCCTTTCAATTTCGAATCGAATTAGCCCTTATTGAGTTTCTATGACAACGCTTTCTATAAACACCTTATATGCCCCCTGGGTATAAATTACAACCGTTGCCCTGAGGGCTGTGAGGGGGTCGTGATCTTCAAAGACCTGATTTCAAAAACTTTCAACTACGTTAAACAAAATGGCTATCTCAAAATTTTGATTGGATGTATTTGGGGAAATGGTGGGCGTGAGAGTGGCGTTAGTTGCTCTCCAATCACTTCCGACTATTAAAAAGGGAACTAGCCCTTTCAATTTCTAGTCAAATAACCCCTTTTTGAAGTTTCTACGACAACGCTTACAATAAAAACCTTATATACCCCCAGGGTATAACTTACAACCCTTACCCTGAGGGCTGTGGGGGGAGTGTCATCCTCAAACACATAATTTCCAGACTTTTTAACTACGTCGAAGAAAATAACCATATCAAAATTTTCATTGGATGTGTTTGGGGAAATGGCGGGTGTGAGAGTGGTGTTACTTATCCTCCAATCACTTTCGACTATTACAAGGGGCAAAAGCCCTTCTAATTTCCAATCGAATGAGCTCTTTTTGAGATTTTTACAACATCACTATCAATAAAAACCATATATGCTCCCAGGGCAAAACTTACAGTCCGTGCCCTGAGGGCTCTGAGGGGGTTATCGTCCTAAAAGACCTAATTTCTAAAACTTTTAACTACGTTGAACAAAATAGCTATCTAAAAAATTTGATTGGACGTGTTTGGGGAAAAGGTGGGCGTGAGAGGGGGGTTAGTTGCCCTCAAATCACTTTCGACTATTAAAAAGGTCACTAGCTCTCTGAATTTCCCATTGAATGAGCCCTTTTTCAAGCTTCTACGACAAAGCTTTCAATACAAACCTTATATGCCCCTAGGGTATAACTTACAACCCTTATCCTGAGGGCTGTAGGGGAGTGTTATCTTCTTAGATATAATTTTCGGACTTTTCAACTACTTTGAACAAAATAGCTATCTCAAAAGTTTGATTGGATGTGTTTGGATAAATAGTGGGCGTGGAAGGGGTTTTAGTTGCCTTCCAATCACTTTCGACTATTAAAAAAGCACTAGTCATTTCAATTTCTAATCAAATGAACCCTTTTTGAAGTTCCTACGACAAGACTTTCTATAAAAAAATCCTTACAAACCCCCAGGGCATAACTTACAACCCTTGCCCCGAGGGCTGTGGGGGGTTGTCATTCTCAAAGACCGAATTTCCAGAACTTTCCACTACGTTGAACAAAATGGCTCTCTCAAAATTTTGATTGGATATGTTTGGAGAAAAGGTGGACTTGAGAGGGGGGTTAGTTGCCCTCCAATCACTTTTGACTATTAAAAAGGGCACTAGCCCTTTGAATTTCCAGTTGAACGGGCCTTTTTTGAAGGACTACCCGAAGGTCTGCCAGTTGTCATATTTGCTGGCCGAAGAAAAAGCTGAAAATTAGGCGAACGCTCTAAGACAGACTCACTGTTCTCACTTAGAAGATGATAAGCAAAACACACAATATCAAAACTACTAAACAGATTTTCAATAATTTCTAGTTTTTCATGGGAACCATTACTATTGTGAGAAAATACTGACAAATAAATTTTTAGTGTCCTGAAGCAGTTGTATAATTTCTTTGTCCTTGAGCAGAAAACTGCTTTTTCATTTCTGCACAAATCAAGCTGTTACTTCTGTGGTTTTTCCCACACTTTGCACATTTTATGTCTGCTTAGCAAGCTTGGTCCTTAGTCCAATGATTCCCGCATATATACTATACTTAGGTAGGCTTGAATTTGTAGATTTTGGGCCTTAGACCCTCTTAGGCTCCTCCCAGAAAGTGTCATGTCCCCTTGCGACAGCCCCCTCCCAGACACTTTACTCTAATTGTGAGGATTGTCTGAAGTACTGTGAGGATTGTCTGAAGAGGATTGTCTGACATATAAGGAAATTAAGGTTAAAAAGGTTAGGTCACATCTTACGAATGAAGGTTGACGGATTGCCATAGATTCTAATTTCTGATCTTTCATCTGGGGCGAAACAAGATGCGTGACATCCTTAGATTCAGTAAGAAAAGCTTATAAAAAAAAGGTTTAAAGGAAATTGGAATTAAACGGGCAAAGAATGAAGTTTTAATTAGATTTGGGTTGAGATCAAGAGAATTAAAGTTGCAAGGCTGGTTTTGTCTTGGTCGACTTACTACTGCGGTGATTTGTTAGTAACAAAAGCAGCAGTAGCGCATAACAATAAAATAAAAAAAAATTCAAGCTGTATCATTGCTCTTCCCACCTCATCCATCTCTTCCTAATTGCTAATTGGACGGAAAAAGGCTAATTGGACAAACCCCACAGAAGGAATCCCCAAAGCCTATTTTAAACTCTTTTTAAAGGTTGTTTTCAGAGTTTTGTTTGGCAAGATGAAAGCAAAACTTCAAGAGTGTATATGATTGTTCCTAATGGTTTGGACCCACAAGTGAGGAAGAAAAGAAATAGATAAATATCAGTGTTGTTAATGGTGGCCCCCGGAGATTACACCCTGGAAAATACCCCCCCCCCACGGAAAATACCCCACTGGAAAATACACTCCCCCCCCGCAGAAAAAAAATCCTCGCGGAAAATACCCCATCCCTCCCAGAAAATCCCCCCCAGAAATCCCCCCGGAAAATACCCCTTCGCAGAAATTACCCCCCCCCCCTGGTAAGTACCCCCCGTCGAAAATAAGGCTTTCCAAATTTGAGAATTTTATTTAAGTTTTATTTATTTTTTATTTCCGTAGGGGGAAGGAATTTTGGTACTTGTGTATTATGCACCTCTCACTGAACTTTACGGTATGTAAAACTCGAGAACAAACCGGTTTCTTCGTTAGTTTTTTTCAGCTTAGCGTGAGACAACACAAAGAGAAGTGACAGAATAGATAGCAAATATATAATTTGGGCTATATATTTGCACATAAGGGGGGGGGGGGTAAAGTATTTGGACAGTTTGAAGTCAGAAAACAATTCTTTCTAGGTATAGCCACTAAAAATTACCGAAGAACAGCAAGTTATCTGGAAATTTTGTTTACTAAATTCGAAAAAAAAGAAAAAAAAAATCGCAGTTTAAAGTAAATGTAAAGTTTTATTTAAGTATTTTTTCAAAGTGTTCAGCGTTTTTTTTTCAATGACTATTTTTCCAAGTATTAGGTACTTTTATTAGGCTAGTGTATTGTTTCGTTGAAGTATTTTATGATGATCGCTGATCAAAGTTTATGTTATTTGTGCATTTCATTTATGTTATTTTACTATGTTCGTGGCCGTATATTGACTTTAAAATACACTTCTCTATCTATCTATCTAATATGCAGAATACTTTTATCAAACATATTTTGCATACCGACCCGTTATGCTTCCCCCCCCCTAATATACAAATCTATAGCCCAAATTTATTTCTAAAGCAACGAAGAAACTAACGTAAAAACTGGTGTGTTCTCCAGTTTTACACAGCGTTAACTTGAGGGAGAGGCACATAATACACAAGTACCAAAATTTCTCCCCCCTAAGGAAATAAAAAAAAACTCAAACAAAATTCTCAAATTTGGAAAGCCTTATTTTCCACGGAGGGTATTTTCCGGGGGGGGGGGTATATACCGGGGTGTATTTTCCGTGGGGGTATTTTCTGCAGGGGATATTTTCCGTAGGGGTATTTTCCGGGGGGGGGGGGTAATCACCGGGGGGTAAACACCTAGAACCGTTGTTAATGATAGACTTTTCAAACTATTTACAATCCACAAAGAGATATAATAGGAGGTCGCTAAAATGTGCTAGGGCATAATTTGTTTCTACACCTTGTCTTTCCAAAAGTTTTTCATCTTTCACCTCAATTATTTTTGGGAATATACATGTTTAGGTACTGCAAGTTATGCTTCAGACTGTTTATCTTGCCAGAAAGGTCTGTTCCAAAAATGCTAATTATGTGTTTTTCCTCTGTTTTTCATTTTCAGTGTTGCATGTGAAGAATTGATGATTTGGAAGAGATGGATGAGGTGGGAAGAGCAATGATACAGCTTGCCTTTTTTTTATTGTTATACGCTGCTGCTGCTTTTGTTACTAATAAATCACCGCAGTACCAAGTCGACCCAGATAAAAACAGCCTTGCGACTTTAATTCTCGTGATCTCAACCCAAATCTATTTAAAACTTCATTCTTTGCCCCCTTAATTCCAATTTCCTTTAAACCTTTTTTATAAGTTTGTTTTACTGAATTTAAGGATGTCAGGGAGCCCCCTAGATCTTGAATGCTGTCTAGCTGAGTTGACGTATTCTCTAAAGGTCACTTCTTTTGTACCTGTGACTTCAACAAGGGTCAAAATAAAGACTCAGAAACATTGTTGGAAAGAGTACGATGAATTGCAAGATAGTAAGCTCCGGTTTTTTTTCAGTTTTCGGATTTTCGTTTCGATCTTTTGTCTACTTTACTGAAAGGGAGCCCCCTAGATTTTGAATGCTGTCTAGCTGAGTTGACGTATTCTCTATACGTCACTTCTTTTGTACCTGTGCCTTCGACAAGGGTCAAAATAAAGACTCAGAAACATTGTTGGAAAGAGGACGATGAATTGCAAGATAGTAAGCTCCGTTTTTTTTTTCAGTTTTCGGTTTTTCGTTTCCATCTTTTGTCTACTTTACTGAAATGGAGCCCCCTTGATCTTGAATTCTGTCTAGCTGATTTGACGTTTTCTCTAAAGGTCACTTATTTTGTACCTGTACTTTCATGAAGGTTAATAATAAAGGCCCAGAAACATTGTTGGAAAGATGACGATGAATTTCAAGATATTCAGATCCGGTTCTTTTTTTGGTTTCAGTTTTTCATTTCAGGGGGTTTTCTACTTTAATGAAAGGAATCCCCCTATATAATGAATTCTTTATATCTTAGTTAACTTAGTATCTAAAGTTCGCTTCTTTTTTAACTGTACTATAGAGTATTTAAATCAAATATGCTAAGAAAATTTGACTGTTAGTGTTCTTTTAATTGCTAGATAGTATTATCTGTTTTTTTTTTCAGGGGTCATTGTTTCGGTTCCATCGGGTTGCTTATTTTAAGTCTTGGAGCCCCCTAGATCTATAACTTATTCGAGCTGAGTTGACGTATTCTCTATGGTCATTTCTTTTGTACCTGTGCCTTCGACAAGGGTCAAAATAAAGACTCAGAAACATTGTTGGAAAGAGGACGATGAATTGTAAGATAGTAAGCTCCAGTTTTTTTTTTGGTTTAGGTTTTTTCGTTTCTGTATTTTGTATAATTTACTGAAAGGGATCCCCCTAGATATTGAATTCTGTTTAGCTGAGTTGAAGTTTTCTTAAAAGGTCACTTATTTTTTAACTGTTATTTCAAGAAGGGCAAAAATAAAGGCTCAGAAACATTGTCGGAAAGAGGACGATGAATTGCAAGATAGTAAGCTCCGGTTTTTTTTTTCAGTTTTTGGTTTTTCAGTTCCATCTTTTGTCTACTTTACTGAAAATGAACCCCTTAGATCTTGAATGCTGTCTAGCTGAGTTGACGTGTTCTCTAGAGGTCACTTCTTTTGTACCTGTGCCATCGATTAGGGTCATAATAAAGGCTCAGAAACATTGTCGGAAAGAGGACGATGAATTACAATATAGTAAGCTCCGTTTTTTTTTCAGTTTTTGGTTTTTCGTTTCCATCTTTTGTATAATTTAATGAAAGGGAGCCCCTTAGATCTTGAATGCTGTCTAGCTGAATTGACGTGTTCTCTAAAGGTCACTTCTTTTGTACCTGTGCCTTCGATAAGGGTAAAAATAAAGGCTCAGAAACATTGTTGGAAAGAGGACGATGAATTGCAAGATAGTAAGCTCCGGTTTTTTTTTCAGTTTTCGGTTTTTCGTTTCCATCTTTTGTATAATTTACTGAAAGGGAGCCCCCTAGATCTTGAATGCTGTCTATCTGATTTGACGTATTATCTAAAGGACATTTCTTTTGTACCTGTGCCTTCAACAAGGGTCAAAATAAAGACTCAGAAACATTGTTGGAAAGAGTACGATGAATTGCAAGATAGTGAGCTCCGGTTTTTTTTCAGTTTTCGGTTTTTCGTTTCCATCTTTTGTCTACTTTACTGAAAGGGAGCCCCGTAGATCTTGATAGCTGTCTAGCTGATTTGACGTATTCTTTACACGAGACTTCTGTTGTACCTGTGCTTTCGGCAAGTCTAATAATAAAGGTTCAGAAACATTGTTGGAAAGAAGACGATGAATTGGAAAATAGTATGCTCCAGTTTTTTTTTCAGTGTTCGGTTTTTCATTTCCATCTGTTGTGTAATTTACTCAAAGGGATCCCCGTAGATCTTGAATGCTGTCTAGCTGAATTGACGTATTCTCTAAAGTTCACTTCTTTTGTACCTGTGCCTTCGACAAGGGTCAAAATAAAGGCTCAGAAACATTGTTGGAAAGAGGACGATGAGTTGGAAAATAGTCAGCTCCGGTTTTTTTTTCAGTTTTCGGTTTTTCATTTCAATATTTTGTCTAATTTACTGAATGGGATCCCCCGAGATCTTGAATTCTTTCTAGCTGAGTTGACTTATTCTCTAAAGGTCGCTTTTTTTGTACCTGTTCCTTCAAGAAGGGTCAAAATAAAGACCCAGAAACATTGTTGGAAAGAGGACGATGAATTGGAAGATAGTAAGCTCTGGTTTTTTTTCTGTTTTCGGTTTTTCGTTTCCATCTTTTGTCTACTTTACTGAAAGGGAGCCCCCTAGATCTTGAATGCTGTCTAGCTGAGTTGACGTATTATCTAAAGGTCACTTCTTTTGTACCTGTACCTTCGATAAGGGTAAAGATAAGGTCTCAGAAAAATTGTTGGACAGAGGACGATGAATTTCAATATATTAAGCTCCATTTTTTTTGAGTTTTATGTTTTTCGTTTCTATATTTTGTCTTCTTTACTGAAAGGGCTCACCCAAGATCTTGAATTCTGTCTATCTGAGTTGACATATTCTATAAAGGTGACTTCTTTTGTAACTGTGCTTTCTACAATGGTCAAAATAAAGTCTCATAAACATTCTTGGAAAGAGTACTATGATTTGATAGAGATTTATCTCGGGTTTTTTTTTTCAGGTATTTGTGTTTCGGTTAGATCTTATTTCTAATGTAATGAATGGGATCCCCATATATATTGATTTCTTTCTAGCTGATTTGACTTATTCTCTAAAGGTAGCATTTTTTTTAACAGTGACTTTAACTATGGTACAAATAAGGACTCAGAAAGTTGGTTGTAAAGAGGTCGATGAATTGCAATTTATATATCTCGTTTTTTAGTGAGTTTTCAGTTGTTTGTGTACATCGGTTGTATACTTTACTGTAAGGGATCCCCCTTATATTTTGAAAGCCGTCTAGCTGAGTTGACGATTAATCTCAAGGTGAATTCTTTTGAGACGGTGACTACATATAGGGTGATAATACATAATAAAAAACAATGTTGAAAAGAGGACGATGAATTGCACAATAGTAAGCTCCGTTTTTATAGAGGTGTAGTTTTTTAGTTTACATCTTTTGTCTAATTTAATGAAAGGGTGCCCCCTTAAAATAGAATGATTTATAGATGATTTAAATTAGTATCTAAACGTCAATTCTTTTGTATCTGTGAATTCAAAAAGGGTATTAATAAAGACTCAGAAAGATTGTAGTAAAGAGGAAGATTAATTACAAGATAGTAAGCTCCGTTTTTTTTTTCAGTTTTTTTTTTTTCATTTCAATCTTTTTTATAATTTAACGTAATGGATCCCCCTTGATATTTAATTCTTTCTATCTGATTTTAAGTATTATATAAACGTTACTTCTTTTTTACCTGTTACATCGAGAAGGGTAATAATAAAGACTCAAAAACATTGTTAGAAAGATGACGATGAATTGCACGATAGTAAGCTCCGTTTTTTTTGAGTGTTCGTTTTTTCGTTTCCATATTTTTTCTAATTTAATTTATGTGAGCCCCTTGATATTGAATTATCTATAGATGAATTGAAGTATTCTCTAAATGTCACTTCTTTTTTACCTGTACCTTCGTGAAGGGTCAAAATAAAGACTCAAAAAAAGTGTTGTAAAGATGCATATGTATTGGAATATAGTCATATCCCGTTTTTTTTTCAGTTTTCAGTTTTTTCGTTTCCTTAGGTTTTATACTTTAATAAAAGGAAGCCCACTTTATCTTGAATTATGTCTAGCTGATTTGCCGAATTCTCTAAAGGTAATTTCTGTTGTACATGTGACTTTTGCAAGGTTAAAAATAAAGACTCAGGAACATTGTTGTAAAGAGGACGATGTATTGCAAAATAGTAAGCTCCGTTTTTTTTTCAGGTTTCGGTGTTTCGTTTGCATCGTTTGTATAATTTACTGAAAGGGATCCCCCTAGATCTTTAATTCTGTCTATCTGAGTTGACGTAGTCTCTAAAGGACATTTCTTTTGTACCTGTGCCTTCGACAAGGGTCAAAATAAAGACTCAGAAACATTGTTGGAAAGAAGACGATGAATTGGAAGATAGTAAGGTCTGGTTTTTTTTGTGGTGTAGGTTTTTCATTTCCATGTTTTTTTTACTTTACTGAAAGGGATCCCCCTATATCTTGAATTTTGTCTAGCTGAGTTAACTTATTATCTAAAGGTCACTTTTTTTGTAACTGTGACTTCAATAAGGGTAAAAATAAAGGCTCAGAAACATTGTTGGAAAGAGGACGATGAATTGGAAGAGAGTAAGCTCCGGTTTTTTTTTCTGTTGTAGGTTTTTCGGTTAAATATTTTGTCTACTTTACTGATAGGGATCCCCCTAGATATTGAATTCTTTCTATCTGAGTTAAATTTTTCTCTAAAGGTCGTTTTTTTTGTACCTGTGCCATCGACAAGGGTAAAGATAAGGACTCATAAACATTGTCGGAAAGAGGAAGATGAATTGCAAGATTTTTAGCTCCATTTTTTTTCAGTTTTATTTTTTTCGTTTCTATATTTTGTAGAATTTAATGAATGGGAGCCCCTAGATCTTTATTTCTGTCTGGATGAAGTTACGCTTTATATCAACGTCTCTTCTGTTGTGCCTGTATTATCGAGTAGGGTCATAATAAAGACTCAGAAACATTGTTGGAAAGAGGACGATGAATTGGAAGATAGTAAGCTCCGTTTTTTTTCAGTTTTCGGTTTTTCGTTTCCATCTTTTGTCTACTTTAATGAAAGGGAGCCCCCTTAATCTTTAATGCTGTATAGCTGAGTTGACGTATTCTCTAAACGTCACTTCTTTTGTATCTGTGTCTTCAACAAGGGTCATAATAAAGACTCAGAAACATTGTTGGAAAGAGGACGATGAATTGCAAGATAGTAAGCTCTGTTTTTTTTCAGTTGTTGGTTTTTAATTTCCATCTTTTGTCTACTTGAATGAAATGGAGCCCCCTTGATCTTGAATTATGTCTAGCTGAGTTTACGTATTATATAAAGGTCACTTCTTTTGTACCTGTGCTATAGAGTATGTTAAAAATAAATAATAAGAAACTTTGTCGGAAATAGGACGATGAATTGGAAGATTTTAATCTCCGTTTTTTTTTCAGGTTTCGTGTTTTATTTTCCATCTTTTTTTTACTTTACTGAATGGAAGCCCCCTTGATATTGAATTCTGTCTATCTGAATTGACGTATTCTCTAAAGGTGACTTTTTTTTTACCTGTACCTTCAACAAGTTTCATAATAAAGGTTCAGAAACATTGTCTGAAAGAGGACTATTAATTGCAAGAGAGTATGCTCCAGTTTTTTTTTCAGTTTTTAGTTTTTTGTTTACGTATGTTGTCCACTGTACTAAAAGGAAGCCCCCTAGATCTTGAATTCTTTCTAGATGATTTTCCGTATTATCTAAAGGTCACTTCTTTTGTACCTGTGCCTTCAGCAAGGGTCAAAATAAAGACTCAGAAACATTGTTGGAAAGAAGACGATGAGTTGGAAAATAGTAAGCTCCGGTTTTTTTTCATGTTTCGGTGTTTCGTTTCCTTATTTTGTCTACTTTTCTCAAAGGTAGCCCCCTAGATCTTGAATGCTTTCTAGCTGTGTTGATGTATTATCTAAATGTCACTTATTTTGTAACTGTGCCTTCATCAAGTGTAAAAATAAAGTCTCAGAATAATTGTTGGAAAGAGTATTATGAATTTCAAGATATTATGCTCCGGTTTTTTTTCAGTTTTCGTTTTTTCTTTTACATATGTTTTGTAATTTAATCAATGGGAGCCCTCAATATATTGAATTTTTTCCATCTGAGTTGACGTATTCTCTAAAGGTCACTTCTTTTGTACCTGTGCCATCGACTAGGGTCAAAATAAAGACTCAGAACATTGTTGGAAAGAGGACGATGAATTGCAAAATAGTAAGCTCTGTTTTTTTTTCAGTTTTTGGTTTTTCATTTCCATCTTTTGTATACTTTACTGATAGGTATCCCCCATAATATTGAATGTTTTCTAGCTGATTTGTCGTATTATATACACGTCACTTCTTTTGTATCTGTGTCTTCAACAAGTGTCAAAATAAAGACTCAGAAACATTGTTGGAAAGAGGACGATGAATTGCAAAATAGTAAGCTCCGGTTTTTTTTCAGGTTTTTGTTTTTATTTTACATATTTTGTCTAATTTAATGAAAGGGAGCCCCCACTATCTTTAATACAGTATATATTTGTTGACGTATTATCTAAAGATCAATTACTTTTTAACTGTGCCTTCGACAAGGGTAAAAATAAATGCTCTGAAACATTGGTGGACAGAATACGATGACTAGCAAGATAGTAAGCTCCGTTTTTTATGTAAGTTTTTGTTTTTTAGTTTCCATATTTTGGCTAATTTACTGAAAGGGAGCCCCCTTGATCTTGAATGCTGTCTAGCTGAATTGACGTATTCTCTAAAGGTCACTTCTTTTGTACCTGTGCCTTCGAGAAGGGTCAAAATAAAGACTCAGAAACATTGTCGGAAAGAGGACGATGAATTGCAAGATATTAAGCTCCGGTTTTTTTTAAGGTTTCAGTTTTTCGTTTCCCTCTTTTGTCTACTTTACTGAAAGGAAGCCCCCTAGATCTTGAATGCTGTCTAGCTGAGTTGACGTATTCTCTAAAGGTCACTTCTTTTGTACCTGTGCCATCGACTAGGGTCAAAATAAAGACTCAGAAACATTGGAAAGAGGACGATGAATTGAATAATATTAATCTCAGTTTTTATTAAGTTTTAGGTTTTTAGTTTCGATATTTTGTCTAATTTAATGTAATGGATACCCCTAGATATTGAATTCTTTATGGCTGAAGTTACGCATTATCTAAATGTGACTTCTTTTGTACCTGTGCTTTATACAAGGGTCAAAATAAAGTCTCAGAAACATTGTTGGAAAGAGGATGATGAATTGGAAGATAGTAAGCTCTGGTTTTTTTTTCAGGGGTCTTTTTTTCGTTTATAGATAGTTGCCTCTGGTCCGAATTGGATCCCCTGTTTTCTTTAAATCAGTCCGGATTTGGTGCAGTTTTCTTTCTTGGACGATATAGGTTTGAAACTACTACTGAGTCTGTAACAGAACTGTGATAAGGACAATTGTCGGAAAGATTTAGTTTTCGTGCACGTGATAAATCTGGGGGTTTTTTCTGAGGTCATTTGTTTGGGTCTATAGGTTTTACACTGTAACGTAATGGGTCCCCCTAAATTTTGAAAGATTTCTAGATGAGGTTAAATATAATCTAAAGGTGACTACTTTTGTGCCTGTAACTTCAGCAAGGGTCAAAATAAAGACTCAGAAACATTGTTGGAAAGAGGACGATGAATTGAAAAATATTTAGCTCCGTTTTTTTTTTCAGTTTTCAGTTTTTCATTTCAATATTTTGTCTAATTTACTGAAATGGAGCCCCCTAAATCTAGAATGCTTTCTATATTAGTTTACGTATTCTATAAACGTCAATTCTTTTGTACCTGTGAATTCTACAAGGGTCATAATAAAGACTCAGAAACATTGTTGGAAAGAGGACGATGAATTGCAAGATAGTAAGCTCCGTTTTTTTTTCAGTTGTTGGTTTTTCGTTTCCATCTTTTGTCTACTTTAATGAAAGGGAGCCCCCTAGATATTGAATGCTGTCTAGCTGAGTTGACGTATTCTCTAAAGGTCACTTCTTTTGTACCTGTGCCTTCTAGAAGGGACAAAATAAAGACTCAAAAACATTGTTGGAAAGTGGACGATGATTTGGAAGATAGTTTGCTCCGTTTTTTTTCAGGTTTATGTTTTTTGTTTCCCTCTTTTGTATACTTTACTGAAAGGGATCCCCCTAGATATTGAATGCTGTCTAGCTGAGTTAACGTATTATCTAAGGTCACTTATTTTGTACCTGTGCCTTCGTCAAGTGTCATAATAAAGAGTCAGAAAAAGTGTTTGAAAGAGTTCTATGAATTGTAATATATTCTTATCAAGTTTTTTTTTCAGTTTTCGGTTTTTTGTTTCCTTCTGTCGTCAACTTTACTGAAAGGGAGCCCCCTTTATATAGAATTCTTTCTATATGATTTGCAGTATTATCTAAAGGTAATTTATTTTTTACCTGTGCCTTTAGTAAGGGTAATATTAAATACTCATGAAAATTGTTGGAAAGAGGACTATGATTTAAAATTTTTTATTCTCCGTGTTTTTTTCATTTTTCGGTTTTTATTTTCCATCTTTTTTCCAATTTACTTAAAGGGGGCCCCCAAGATATCGAATTCTGTTTATATTATTTGTCGTTTTCTGTAAAGGTTACTTCTTTTTTAACTTTGCCTTCATCTAGGCTCAAAATAAAGACTCAGAACCAGTGTTGGAAAGAGGATGATGAGTTGCAATATAGTAAGCTCCGGTTTTTTTTCAGTTTTTGGTTTTTCCTTTACAGCTTTTGTTTACTTTTCTGAATGGGAGCCCTCTAGATCTTGTAAGATGTCCAGCAGTGTTGAAGTTTTCTCTAAAGGACACTTCTTTTGTACCTCTACATTCTACGAGCTTAAAAATAAATACTCAGAAACATTGTTGGAAAAAGGACTATTACTTACACTATAGTAAGCTCCGTTTTTTTTTTCAGTGTTCGGTTTTTAGTTTCCATGTTTTGTCTACTTTAATGTAAGGGAGCCCCCTAGATCTTGAACGCTGTCTAGCTGAGTTGACGTATTCTCTAAACGACATTTATTTTGTACCTGTGTCATCGGCTAGGTAAATAATAAAGGTTCAGAAACATTGTCGTAAAGAAGATGATTAATTTCACAATAGTAAGCGCCGTTTTTTTTTCAGGTGTATTTGTTTAATTTCCATCGTTTTGCTACTTTAACGAATTTGTGACCCCTATATCTTTAATGCAGTCTAGCTGAGTTGACGTATTATTTAAAGATCACTTACTTTTTAAATATGCCTTCGACAAGGGTCAAAATAAAGACTCAGAAACATTGTTGGAAAGAGGACGATGAATTGCAAGATAGTAAGCTCCGTGTTTTATTTCAGTTTTTGGTTTTTCGTTTCGATGTTTTTTATACTTTAATTAAAGGGAGCCCCCCTATATATTGAATGCTGTCTATCTGTGTTTTCTTTTTATCTAAATATCACTTATTTTGTACCTGTGCATTCGACAAGTGTCTAAAAAAAGACTCAGAAACATTGTCAGAAAGAGGACGATGAATTGCAAGATAGTCAGCTCCGTTTTTTTTCAGTTGTAGGTTTTTCGTTTCCAACTTTTTTCTACATTACTGAATTGGATCCCCCTAGATATTGAATTCTGTCTAGCTGTGTTTACGTATTCTCTAAAGGTCACTTCTTTTGTACCTGTGCCATCGACTAGGGTAATAATAAATGCTCAGAAACATTTTCGTAAATAATTCTATTATTGAAAAGTGTTTTTTATGCGGTTTTTTATTTCATGTGTCTTTGTTTCAGTTCCGTCGGTTTGCCAATTGTACGTTTTTGGTCAACCTAGCACTTTAATGTATTCTAGCTGTTGTGACGTTTTAATTAAACGTCTCTACTGTATTGCAAGTGTTAACGGGTCTTGTAATAAAAAATGTAAAGGAACATTTACGTACAGAAGATGATGAAGAAGAAAAGCGACTTCTACGGGTTTTTTTCAGGGGTCTTTTTTTCGTTTCCATCTTTTGTCTTTTTTACTGAAAGGGAGCCCCCTATATCTTTAATGCTCTTTAGCTGAGTTGACGTATTATCAATAGGTCACTTCTTTTGTACCTGTGCCTTCAACAAGGGCCAAAATAAAGATTCAGAAACATTGTTGGAAAGAGGACGATGAATTGCAAGATAGTAAGCTCCGTTTTTTTTTTTGAGTTTTCTGTTTTTCGTTTCCATGTTTTGTCTAATTTAATGAAAGGGAGCCCCCTAGATCTTGAATGCTGTCTAGCTGAGTTGACGTATTCTCTAAAGGTCACTTCTTTTGTGCCTGTGCCTTCGAGAAGGGTAAAAATAAAGACTCAGAAACATTGTTGGAAAGAGGACGATGAATTGCAAGATAGTAAGCTCCGTTTTTTTTGAGTTGTCTGTTTTTAGTTTCTGTCTTTTGTGCACTTTAATGAAAGGGATCCCCCTTGATATTGTATTCAGTCTCTCTGTTTTTACGTTTTCTCTAAACATTACTTATTTTGTTTCATTGCCATCGAGAATTGAAATAATAAAGTATCAAAAAATTTGTTGTAAAGAGGACGATGAATTTCACTATAGTAATTTCTGTTTTTTATTTCAGGTGTCGTTTTTTTATTTCCCACGGTTTTCTAAATTAATGAAATGGAGCCCCCTTGATAATGACTTCGGTCTAGATGAGGTTACGTTTTATCTAAATGTCACTTCTTGTGTAACTGTGCTATCAAGAAGGGTAAAAAAAAAGGCTCAGAAACATTGTCGGAAAGAGGAAGATGAATTGGAAAAGAGTAAGCTCCGTTTTTTATTTCAGTTTTCGGTTTTTTCTGTTCCGTCTTCTATCTACTTTACTGTAAAGGAGCCCCATAGATCCTGAATGCTTTCTAGCTGAGTTGACGCATTCTCTAAAAGTAACTTCTTCTGTACCTGTGCCTTCGACAAGGGTAAAAAAAAAGACACGGAAACATTATTGGAAAGAGGACGATGAATTGCAAGATAGGAAGCTCCGGTTTTTTTTTCAGTTTTCGTTTGCTTTGGTTCCATCTTCTGTCTACTTTACTGAAAGGGAGCCCCCTAGATCTTAAATGTTTTCTAGTTGAGTTGACATATTCTCTAAAGGTCACTTCTTCTGTACGTGTGCCTTCGACAAGGGTCAAAACAGGGACACAGAAACATTGTTGGAAAGAGGACGATGAATTGCAAGATACTAAGCTTCGTCGTAATATTTGGTTTCGGACTTGAGATGACTGTGATCGCCCCTGTTCGGGTGTTATTTTTTTGATAGTTAAGTCAACTGAACGTGAGTTCCGAAAAGTTCTCCACCGTTGGAAAAACATACAAGTTCAAACAGAAATACGTGAGATAAGAAATAATCCTCAGCAACTTTGGAAGAGAGTTTCGAGGCTCACACCAAGTTCGTCTTCGCAATCTAACCCGATCTATGTCACTAAGAAGGAAACATTCCTCCACCGGTTGAAGATACCTATGATCCTGTTCTCTTCCGTCACATGTTAAAAATTGACCCCCTGAGGAACTTTGACACCGTTATTGAAAATATTCCTACATTCCTGATTTCAATAACGGTTCGGTTGGCATTATTGAAAAGAGCTGGGCTAAGAACACAGCCTTGTTTCAAACCTATCCAAACACTGCTGGCATTGCTCAGCTGGCATCCTAGCCACAACCGTATGGATGCATTGCCATACCAATCAAATAGTTAGTGGTAACAAACTGTAAGTAAGGAGCGACTCGGCTCAATAGTTACCAAAACTCTAAAAAACGGAATTTTGATATCAATAGACACATCAAACGAATTATGCTGTTACGCTGATTCCAAATGTATAAGATTCATTAAGCTTAGTAATGCAATTGGTAAGGAAACAAAATCAGTGAGGCAACCAAAGCAGAAAAATAATGAAATAGTTGAAGTAGAAAGAACATACTTCCGTTTTAGCTAACTGAAGCTCTACGTTGAATATTAAAGCATATCAATTCTAGAAGAACTGCTATGGAGATTTTGGCTCCCAACGGTAAAAAAAATTGAATTTCTTTATTTTCAATTATGTTACTAACGGCAAGACAAATTTGCAACAAGAATTTTGATAGTTTTCGTACAGATTTTACAAACAGTAAAGCAAGTTACAATGAAATTGATTTTTTTTTCGATTCTTAAACTAAAGATTTTTAGAGCACGTTATTTCCAGAGTACATGAGATTCTAGGATGCATTTTTCTAATTCACTTCCAAACATGTAGTTTCAATTATTTGTTCATCAGTACTTTAGAAATTTCAAATAACTGATCACAGATTACTGAAGAGATGTTTCTTGATAAAAGAACTCTGACATTTTAAAAAAAAGCTGCAATCTTTGAAATGGGGATAGTTCAGATAAAAAGATCTAAATAATCGTCAGATTAGAAAAAAGAAAATACAAAATTTATTCAGAGTAGTGGAATTTTGAACAAAAGCTGGGATTCTGGAAGTGCGGAAAGTTTAGGTATAAAAACGTGAAAATTCAAAGAATTAATAGGATGAAAATGTGACATTTGTTGAAATTCATAAATTGGGAAGTGTTTTGTTGTCAAAAATAATTAAAAGAACTGTATAATTTTCAAACCGAGCTGAAATTCTTGAAACGTGACAAGTGTGGTTATGAAAACATGAATATTCAGAGTTTTTAGAAGGAAGAAAATGCAAAGTTTGTCAATATTGTAAATTGAGAAGTATTTTCTTGATATGTGAAAGGTCTAGTTATTAAAACTTGAAAGTTTAAGCTAATTAGAAAGAAGAAAAAGCAAAATAGGTCAATATTCTTTAATTTTGGGAAGTGTTTTGTTGTCGAAAATCAATAAGAAAACAGTTTAGTTTTGAAAAAACCTGTAATTCTTGAAATGTGAAACGATTTTTGCAGAAATATAAAAATTCAGAAGGATATAATGGAGAAAATACGAAATTTCTTGAAATTCTTCATGGGGGAACTTCTTGTTCTTGAAAATCAGCATAAGAACTGATATACTTATTTTGAAAAAGCTGATATTCTTGAAATATGAAAGGTTTAGTTATAAAGATATATAAACACAAAAAAAACTGAAGGAATAAAACGAGAAATTTTTCTGAATTCTTGAAAAAGTAAGTGCTTTAAATTATCTTTAAAAATCTGAATTTGAGGAAGAAGCTATGATTCTTGAAATTTTAAAACTCTAGTAATAAGATATGAAAATTCAAAGTGTTAGAAAAAGAAAATGTGAATTATCAAAACAAAATTTATTGGAAAGTGATTTTGTCTAAAATCGTAATAAGAACATTAATATAAGACACTTTAATCCTAATAAATGAAAATTAAAAGGGTCAGAACTTTGAAATTCTTAAGAAATTCGTTTTTTTTTATTAATGGGTTTCAATTTTTAAGTTCAGATATAAGAAGCGCAAATTAAAATAAAAAAAAATCTTTTAAGCAACAAAGACCTTGTAGACGGAAAGACATTCTTAATCTATGATTAGGAGCAAACTTGAGTGAACACCAAGAAAAACCTCTTTAATAGACTCATAAAAGTATCAAATAAATGATAACAATCAAAATTAATTTAAAAATTGTCCTATAAAGACCTAATTGCACCTCGCAAAACATAAAAAAATATTTTATTAGGCCCATAGGTTCTGACAATAGTCGTATTATCAAAATATTAGTTAAGAGTAAACTGGAAGTGGTCAGATATTCTTAGTGTCTGTAGCAGTAGTTTTTTTTTTGACACGTGGAAGTGTTGCATATAGCAAGCAGATGATACTTAAGTAAAAAAAAAGAGGATTAAATTTGATTCTGTAAAAAAAAAATCATGTTTTCTGATAAAGGGAGGGGTTTTAAATTTCGTTTCAAATCAAAATTTATTTCAACACTCTATGATGAGTAATAGTCGAGTAAATAGTTCATAGAAGAAAAGATGCTTAATTTATGAATTGTTTAGGCTAAGGTGTCTTTCCATCTCCTTGGGGGTGCAGTTTCTAAGATAAGAACTGCGCACTTTTCTGTCAAAACCTGTCTTTGGGAGCAAGTGCTTTCCATTGACAGGGTTTTTCATAAAATTTTACACATTTATGGGTGAAGTTTGAAAAGATTTGTTAGTCAGAAAAAGCTTTATTATTAAGATTCTAATCAGCGTGGGGGGCTGATAATTTTTTGGTGCTAAAAGAATGCTTTAAAGTCTCAAGAGGAAAATTTGAAAGAACAAACTAGTCTTCAAAAAGTTTTTAAATAAAAAAAGAGCTGATCAAATCGTAGCAGGGACATGTGCAGATCTATGCGCTTGTTGCTAGGATTCTCTTCGATTAGTATTTAATTAAAAAACAAACCCAAATGAAATTTCAAATTACCCTCGAAAGAAAGTATACAAAAAATTATAAGGTAATTAGGTTGTAGCATGGGTTTGCGCAGATCTTACTTGCATTTTGCTAAGTGTCATTTTTTTTTGCAGTGAAATAAAAATCAAACTCAAAAACAGATAAAATCAGTCTTGAAATAAAAAAATAAACAAATAATTGTATCAGGGATGTGCACAGCTCTTTCACGCATGTTGGTAGTTTTATGATAATCTACCAACTATTGTCAGAAAGTTCTGACAATAGTCGTATTATCAAAATATTAGTTAGAGTAAGCTGGAAGTGGTCAGATATTTTAAATTATCAATTTATGATAATCTGTTGAAATATGAACCAATAGTCAGTAAGGGAATTAAAATTTTAAATAATCACCAGGGGACAATATTACCTACCAGACCAAAATAATTTGCTTCAGTAATGGCCAAAAAGTGGATTATTTCGTAACAGAATAATTAACTTAATTTCAATTTCTTATATTTTTACCTCAGTTGCTTTGATGTTCTCATCGAAGTACTCAACTCTAATAGCTTCTTTCCCCTACGTTGATGCGCTTTATTGGTGGTGGTTTTATTTGTTTTTGGTTTTAATTTGGTTTTTTATCTTGTTCTTCTTGTGTTTCTCTTGTGCTGAAGACGCCTAGTTTGATACAGGCGAAATATCTGCATTGTTTTAGTTTTTCATCTTTTTCTCTATGCAGTCTCGTTTGTCGTTTTTTCATTGAGTTTTTTTTCTATCTTTGTTAATTTCTTATCAAGAACGATTAGCAATATAAATAACAAGGTTTTTTTTCTGTATTTGTTCAGTTCCCAATCCACAGGATAAAAACTGTGAGACCCATGTCACCTGTACAAGCTATGGGAAAGAAAAGTAAAGTAATGGAAACCAAGAAAGTATCTGTTGCTGACAAGAAAACGCCTGGCGCTCGACTCTTAGATTAACAATTAAGAGCCAATATCAAAGGCTATTTAGAAATTATTTTAGATTCGTAAGGGATAAGTTAGTAATTCAGGAACATTGTCAAGAGAAAATTTCTTTTCCCATTCTTTTTGGTTTTCATCTCTGCTGAAGACGCCTTATTTGATACTTGGAGAATGTTCCTGTTCTTTTTTCTCTTCTTCTTTACTGGCCTTAGGCCCGTAATGGCCCGTAATGATTACACAACGGATGTTTTTCATTTATTCCGCATTCTACCTACTAGAAGGAAATTACCAATCAGAGTAGACTAGGCAATGTATAGAAGAAGAATTAGAGCGTCTATACTCTTTTTTTTGTATATTTTTTTGTATATACTTTTTTATAATGTTAGTGGGTCAAAAATAAATTATTATTATATTAAAATGATTTAAGGAGTCATCGTGATATGTTTCAATAATATTCAATGACTCGTTTCGAATAGTATGGCCCTTACGCTTGAACGGCTAAACGAACTGATATTTTTCTAAACAAATTAATTGGAGCAGTAAATGAACAATAAAACAAAGAGGAAAGCAAAGTAAACGAAGAGTGTTTTCTTATCCATTTCATTTTATTACTATTAATCAGATGACTATCCCACACTATACAAACCTGAATAAAAGAAAAGAAAAGATAACAGTAAATTGAAAATTTACTGCAGCATATTTTATGCCCAGAGGATATTATTTTGGAATGATTGGTGTCCAAATACTTGCATAAGTTTTTCTTATCTCTATAATGGTAGTGCTTCATCGAAATTTACTTCTAAACAAGGATAAACTTTCAGGGTAAAGTTCTGCAACAATAAGTTGAAAACAAATTCAGAGGAATTAGATTTACTGAATTGAATTAAATGTCTCCTTCTGAAATGTAAAGTTTTGAAGGTTTTAATTAAATAGGATTTTCTATTTTGCAAGTCCAAGTTTTTGATGGTAGTAAATTAGAGTAAAGCTAAAACATTAATTAAAAATATATGCGGAGAAGAAAGTTAATGCAGCTGAGCTATCGTTCATCAAAAGGCACCATCTGACATCTAATAAAAACAAAATTATTAAGTTTTAGTTGATAATACAGCTTTGTTGTGTCATCTGTGTATCAACTCATGGCAAAAAAAAAAAATGTAAGTAAGAAGAGACTTGTGCTAGTAACAACCAAAACTCTAAGAAAGTGAGCTTCAAAACAAATACATACATCAAAGAATTGGCTTTTATTGGTGATTCTAAATGAGTTCGAATAAATTTAAAGTAGTCAACTAAAAGTCAAGAGCCTTAGAGGTTATCTCAAGTTTTTGAACAATGGAGAAAACATCCTCAAAAAGGGAATTGACCTTGATGAAATTACATCGTCAAATTCAGCCCATCAAAAAGCTCTCTTACATACGAGTTATCAAATCTGACCATTGGTGTCAGAATATTCAGAGAGCTTAGTCGGATGAAATTTGAGAGATTCATTCACTCTGTAAGTAGCCGAAGAGGCCAATAAAAGTAGTGATTTATGCCGTTTTATGGCAAAAAAAGCTACTTTGGCCGACCAAACGCCGAATTGGAACAGAATACAAATTCTAGAATAACCAAACCTATACAGAAACATCAAAATCATCTGTTGAGCTTCTGAAATTCACGGGATAAAATATCATACAGTGGTGAATATGCTTCTAAAAGATACACGTAGTTCATAAAAAACGAAATGGTTAACATAGACAATCAAAGCCGTAAATTAAAAGTTCTAGTGCTCATTTAAAGGTTCAAAAGGGATTAGACGCAATTCCTACGACCTTTTACACTACATCTATTCCAAAGACACTATATAAATTTTTAAAGAGACCCATTTAAGTGCCTACTATAGATACCTACAACCTGCTGAGTTACCTATTCAGTAGGGGCCTACTCCAGGCCACTTAGCACGTCCTCAGGTGGCCGAAAGGGGAACATTCGAAAAATATGTTAGCTACCTCTACTAGGAGATATAAAACCAAGGGGATACCTAGTCTCTGAGGCTCCGTAATAGAAACATTGGCACCTTCACCTAGGGGCCGTCAATACAGGCGGAGGACGAAGAAGGCCTCTCTAGTGTACACTTGGCAGGGTCGACCGATGGACACGTCCCGTGAATTACAAATCTTCTCCCAGCAATGAGTTAAATTGCATAGCTAGGCAAAACACCATCGTGGGAGGATTCTCTACAGGGAGAAAACTGTAGCAGGGTGTAGGATCCATATTTATGCACAACGGCCCCTGAATGAGATGAGTGGAGGTCGTCCAGGATGAGGTAGATTTTATCGGCTGACCAAATGCCTCTGGATACGGGATTTTTTCTAACTAAGCGCTCCTTTACAAGGATCACCTCAAACTCATGAGGTGGGTGAAGCCCACCCCAAGGACTTCAATATCTATTTTTCACCTAGCTCTAATCAAATCCTATTCCTAAATTGATTACATTGAAAATCAGAGTAACTGCCTCGGATGACTAACTTTTCTTAAGCCCCAAGACCCTTGCCTGTCCTGGCGCCAAAAATCGACTATCGTTTGAATCTCCTTGACCAAGGTGGCCTCTGTATTGCCACCTGGAATATTTTGACGTTGAATTACTCCAGAGCAAAGTAACTTTTGGAACTGAAATATTTCCGGATGTTCATTGCCGGAATAATAGAAACCCATCTAGCTGGGGATGGATCTGAATCCATTGGCGAGGGATGTTACCTTTTCTGGTCTGGTCAGCAAAATGTCAGGAGGAGTGGGATAGGGCTAGCACTCGATGGGAAGTCTAAGAAGTGTCTACTGTCATTCTGTCCTATCTCATATAAAATCGTCCGGACTCTTCACAGTCATTAGCAAGCCAAAGCGAAAGTACTTATCTGTTACGCTCCAGCGAATGAATCTGAAACTGAAACAAAAGATAATTTCTATTCGGCCAATGAACTGTCTAAAGTATTTCCCAATGATATTGTCATCAAGCTAGGCAACATCAATGCCACCGTGTGCGATAGTCACAAGTGGTGGCCACAAGTTATAGGACCTGCTGCTCCAGTTCATCTAAATGACAACGGACTAAGACTCCTACAACTTTGCAGCATTCACAACGTTGTCATCTCGAACACCCTGTTTGTCAGGGAAGAAATCCACAAATACAAGTGGTAGAGTAATGATGACCGTACCAAAAAAATGATCAATTGTATCATCATCTCTCAGATATGGAGATCATACATTAGCATTTGCAGCACTTACAGGGTACCGGATATCGGCAACACTGATTATCACCTATTATTCGCAAATGTCCGTCTACGGCTCAAAATACAGCGCACAGAGCCTAGATCCCCAAAGATCTATGTACTAAGGCTCTACAAATCTGAAGTATGTTCCAGATACGCTATTGATAGCTCGAATCATTTTGACGCCCTAATACCATTTGTTGACTCAGAAGAGGCATGGCGTTTATTTCAAAGCAATATCTCTGAGTCAGCAACATCAATTGTTTGACGAAAAAAGTGTGGGAACTATCCGTGGATCCAGGCGGACACAACCTGAATCATAGACCAGAGACGCCAGGCCAGGCTGCTTGGCGACATGATAACCTACAGAAGACTCAGCCATATCCGCAACAGGTTGATCCAGAGAGATATGAAACTCATTCTAGAAAAAAAGACAAGTGATCTGGAGGAAGCTGCCATTTAAGAGTGATGATGGGAGTCTCTACAAGTATTTTCGTGGTCTTACAGGGCATTATGCTCCTTCGCTTGGACCATTTCTGTCTGTAGACAGCCAGTAGCCCATAAAGCTGCTCATTTAAATCGATGGTAGGACCACTTCTCCAGTCTCCTAAATGCCGATGTTGTCGTGCAGACTAACAAGGACTTTCCAAGCCTAGAAAGTAGTGTCCATGAGCTGCCAGCAGAGAAAACTGAAATCTCCTAATGCTAGCAGAAATCCAGTCAGCAACAATGCGTTTTAAGAATAATAGAGCTGCAGGGTTATGTGGAATACCTGCAGAGATCTTCAAAAACGTGGGGCCAGTAATGCTACTCTGGCTACAAATTCTCTTCTCCCTAGTATGGCACAGAGAAAGGATTTTTCACCTTTGTGAAAAAGAAAGGGGAGCAAGAGCACATGGTTAAATTACAGAGGGGCTACTCTTCTCTTAGTGCCTGGAGAGCTCTTTGCAATGACTCTGCTTGAGTGCTGAAAGAATTTTCTTGAAAGAAGTGAATCCAAAAGACCTGCTTTATGCCCGGAATTTCTGCCGGTGTATAGATTTTTACAGTGCGGCAGTTGATAAAACGGATAAAAAATTCCGTAGAAAAGCTTAAACAAACTTTCTGGACTTTAAGGCTGCCTTCGATTTAGCCGACCGTAAATATCTATGGCTTATAGTCCACTCCCTCAGACTTCCATCATAATACTGTATTACTCCTCAAAAAGCTATAAGAAGAAACTGAGAGTTCCATCCAAGAGAACAGTAAGTGAAGCGCGTCATTAACCATCAAAACTGGTGTGCGACAAGGGTGTGCTGTCGTCGCAGAATTTTTTAAGTGCGTCATAGACCACATTATGACTGGAATAACTGATCGATTGCCCTTTGGTCTCCAGTTTAGAAATGAAGTCCAGACCGACATTAACTTCGCAGACGACCTTGCACTCGTTACTTACACTATGCAACAGCTGATAGACACTCTGACTGTCCTACAGGAAGAAGCTGCAAAAGTCAGGCTTAATGTAAATTGGCAAAAACAAAAATAATGGCAGTCGAGCAGCTTGTCGCAGTTATGCCTTCGAAATCCATTAGGATTTGTGAATCCCGTGTTGAAGTTGCTACTAGCTTCACAAGGCTTGGCTCCGTGATTTCGAATGATGACTCCATGAACGTGGAACTAGGCAGCCGAATTACGAATGCTTCTTCTGTGGTCAGAAGACTCAATGCCATCAGGAGATCACCCCATATCTCTAGACACACGAAAATGCGCATATATAACTCATCCGTGAGCTCAGTCCCGCTTTACGTGGCTGATGCATGGTCTCTCAAATCCACCATCTTAAGCATGATAGACGCCTGCCAGACAAAACAACTCCGTCACATCTAGGGGCACCGATGGGATAATTTTGTGAGTAATGGAAGGCTCCTTGCCCTTACTAACCAAGTTCAATTTTCAATACAATTTGTCCAGCGAACTCTCAGATGCTTTGGACAACTCCTTCGACGCCACCAACAATCCCTGCTAGAATCATTTACGATTTTGCCCCTACATTCCATGGTTGGCTACACCTAAGGGGTAGACCTCGGACCAGATGGAAGGACAACCTTCAGAAGTTCCTAAACATGGCCGACATTGCTGATGTTGAGCCCTCACTCATAGCTATAGATTAGTTTACCTGGGGGAGCAAAATTGGTATGCTCTCTACGCCACATATCAAGCGGCAGGAACCAAATCAAGTCAAGCCATTTTGTTCAAAGCAGTACAAAGGTCAAATAAATATGCCTCCAGTGTCGACATAACTCCAGACAACCTCTAGGGCAAGTGCTGTATGTTATGCAAGTTTCCCAATGCTACCACTACTACTAATGACTCACCGCAGCCCCAAGTCACCTGAAGCCTGCTAAGCTATGCACCCTCCTCCTCCATCCCGAACTACTCAAAGCCTGCCTCATTAAACCCTCCCAGGAAGTTCCTTTTTCTCTTGAATCTTTTTTATGACATCCTCTCTCCCCAAATGTTGACAACCTGCTTTCCGTTTAGCCCTAGACGGTTGGCCGAAAAAGACAATTTCGGTAATCTGCCATCCTTTTCATTATAGCCCTAGAAAGCGGGATTGAAGCACATTTTTCATGCAGCCTACTGTTTAAAATACGGTCAGTCAGCCGGATACCCAGATCAATCCACAGGCAATTTCTCTGGAAAACATCTAGCAAATGTATGAAGCCCATTCTTCAAAACCATATTTGACTGCTCTTATCACGGAAGCTTCCAATATTCTAATCTTTTGGTTTGCAGGCTTTTCTTCCTATCTTTCCAATTTTTTTTCAACTGTAAGAAAACACCCTGCGCTTTGGCTATTCTATTTTTAACCTGATCAATCTTTTCGCTTCCCGACGTCACCTTTTCATCTTCACTTTATTCCAAGCATTAGCGACTTAGTCTTCTTAACATTAACTTTGAAACGTATTCTAGCAACCTGAACACGCAAAACCTCTAAAATTTCATTTATTTTGCCCACACTTTCTTTTCGGAAGCTTAAATCAACAGCCAGTATACTTAAATCATAAAGTCCATGAAACTTTTTCCTCCCAATTTAATTCTGTGTTCTCTCATTGACTTTCCTGCGCTTCTTAACACAAAGTCCATCAAAGTGATCGGTCTAAAGCGAGATAGAACATAACCCAGTATAACTTCAGATTTAATCTGAAACCAGCTGCTAGCTTCATTTCCTACCTTAACTGCAGCAATGTTCTCCTCGTATATAGCGCTAATCACTTTTATGTATTTGTTTGGTATACCGTAAAAAGAAAAGACCTTTGCTAAAGCTCTTCTATCAACAAAATCAAACGCCTGCTCATAATCTATAAAACTTAGGACTGATAGGTGTTTGATAACTAAGACACTTCTCAATTATTAACCTAAGAGTGAAAATTTGGATGACAAATCCTCTACCCTTTCAAAAACCACACTGTTCTTCTCTTATAACTTTGTCTACATCATCTCTCAGTCTAACAAATGTCATATTACTAAGTAATTTGCTACCTACAGAGAAAAGGCTAATGCCTCGATAATTACGACGCTCACTCTTATCACCTTTCTTATACAGTGGTTTAATTAGAGTTTCCCTAAAATCGCTAGGTACTTCTTCTTTTTCAAAAATCATATTCATAATCTTCAGTAACTTATTTCTAACCTCAGTGCCACCCTAATTATGTATCTCATTTACCACGCTATCATTATCTGGGGCCCTATAATTTTTTTAATCTTTTAGTACTGTCGGTAACTCCTCCTCACAAAACAGCTCTTCCTTCACATCCAAGGAACAACATACTTTTTCATTATCTAAGAGTATTCATTCGAATGAAAATGCATAGGTCTAGTGCTCTCTTTAAGTAACAAAAGACATTAAGTGACGAGAATTCTTAAATTTTCGACAGCAAACAAGTGGCTTTGACCCTAACGGTTTCAAAGTGCATCGAAAAAAAAAATTCAAAGAACTATCTTAGCGACCGAGAGCTATCATGGTTTCAGAGACCATAGTGGTGTACGGTTCACCATTCGTCGCTAACAGATATGCAGTTAATAAGAAATGAACCGTCATTAAAGACCGTTGCTTCAAATAAAAATAATGAATGTACAGTGTCACATAATACAAACTATCTAATAGGGTGCTGACCAGCAGTTTTTGGGTCTTTGGAAAAGTGTTTATATCAGATAGTTTCAAGCATTCTCCAAGAGGTACTTCAGATGAAAAAGATCGTCGTTGAGGTTCATAACCGTTGACATTTCAATTTCGTTGATCCATTTTGTTTTGGGAATCTTGTTAATGTCTATTCAATTTTATTGATTTTTAATGTGAGCCTAATTTAATCTTTAAATCTTATTACAATCCTGTATAGTATGATATTTGCAAGATAAATAATGATATTCCGAGACAAAAGCCTGTAAGTCAAGGCCGTACCCAAGATTTTTTTTTTGGAGTGTTTTACTAAAAAAAAAATTTTGAGGGCGGTGATTGCATAAAAAAAATCAAAATCGCAAACAAAATTTGTTTATGTCCATTTTTGTTACGTTTTTACGCGTCAGACAAACATTGCGGGGGGGGTTCAGCCCCCCACCCCTGGATACGGCCTTGCTGTAAGTTAAATAAATATAAGCAGTAATAATCAGTAATTTTAAAAGAAGTGCCATTTAATAACTTATAAATGTGTAAATAGGATAAAAATAAATAATGCTTACAACAATGTTGACTCCTGGCAGATTAAATCCTTTAGTGCGATCAGTTAGAAGTTCTTCTCCAGGGATAAATCTAAAAATTTCTTCATTTCCTTTGTACCATTTAAGTGAATACAGACCTTCATCATCCAAGTCATACTGACATTCAAGAAGAGCATCTTTTCCATTTAAAACGATCGAAGGGACTATGATATCCACTAGCAATTTCACAGCATTTGTGAAAAGAACTGAAAAGTAAAGTAGGCTTGAGGATTTCTGTTGATAGTTCATCTATCAACTTCTTTTTTTTTAGCAAATAAAGTTGTTCATCGTAAAAATAAATAGTACAAAATTGATAATTTATATAAGACTCTCAAAGGGACTATTATGTCCATTAGCAATTTTACAGAGTTTTTGGAAATATATAATACTGATTAAAAATAAAAACTCCAAAAAAGACAAAATAAATCAACCTAAACATTCTTTTTTTGATAAACGGTGACAATCAACTTCTAATATCAACTTGAAATTACATAGTATTTACGAAAAAAACTAAAAAAAGCAGTAATAAGGGTGTCTTTTAATTTTTTCCATAAAAGTGACATATTCAGTATAGTCTCTTATTGACCGGTATTCCAGAACATCAATTTGCTCAGGGCAACAAAAACAGTAATATAAGAGTAAACCTCGTGGATAGAAACCATAACTGTAAAAAAAAGGCAATTTTGCTAAACAAACCGATAATTTTCATAACACCATTAAAGGGACAAAAAAACTAGAAATTTCTTAGGATCCAAGAAAAAGAATGAAAAAGAACAACAGTGTTAGGGATTCTGTAACATTCTGAATATAAGAGAAATTTTACGTGTCGTCTCTTTTTTGGGCTGATATTTCCCCGAATCAAGTCGTTCATACGATAGTATGAAAGCAACCCAAATTGAAATGAAGATATGCTGAGTTTAAAAGATGGAGCTGTTCGGGTGTTGTGAGATAGTTTTGTAGTTTCCATTTTATCATGATCTACTCCCTTAGTCCCCATCCCTGGAAAGAAAACCCTGCTTGTGTAACCACATAGTGGCTTCAGGTTATGATATTGCCTAATCAGAACTTTGACTACAAAAAGCGAAGCAGGTGCCCTTGAAGATATTATAGATTAGTTAAAAGCACAGTATTGAACATGATTTGGATTCATAGGCATTTATTCAGGATCCCGTTTGTTTCGGTGGAATTTACTTGTGCTTAATGATCTTTTCCTAGTAATAATATTTACTGTAGGCGGCCTTCCCTACTGTAGTTTAATATCTGTAGATCAAGGAGGCACACTTGTGCCTCTTTAAAGAGGCGACCCACCACAATGTTAAGCAATTTCCGGTCCTAGCGGTCACAGAAAGACAGCGGTGATCGCATTTTGTAGCCCAAGCTCCAACTAAGAAACGTGCAGAATTTCACCCCCCTCCCTCCGACTTTATCTTCATGGGTAAAAGTGGGCCAGAAGTTTCGACCCTCCGACCACAGTTCCCATTTAACGTTGTCCGATTGGGCTGAAATTTAAAGGTTAAGCTTTCCTAAGGCCCGGGAGCTTATCCTCGAAATTTCAGCTCAATCCGATCCCTTCTTCCCTGTTTTCCAAAAAACCAACATAGCCACTTAATGTTCATTTCTCTTTTTTTTTTATTAGCCACGCCTACAGGCCACAGTTGAATTGAAGTTATTAAGTATTTTACAATAGGCTGTATAGGTTGCATCAAGACGCTGGGTAACTGTAGGACAGAGAAAAGTCAAGACAGATAGTCCAAGTAATTGAGAGGCAAATGTATAAATGGCTGGGGTACGGGTAAATGGCAGGAGTATGCATGGACTCTCTTATTGGACACATACTTGTCAGGTTAGTTTTAGGAAAGGCATGCCTGCCTAGAGTCTTAGGCATGCTGATCAAGAATTCAAAAAGAGGCAAACAAGGCACACCCGCCTATGGTCTTAAGAAGGTTGACCAATAATTTAAAATTGACATAGGACCATAAATTTGCTTGAAATAATAGGCAAACAATCGTTTGAAGCCATCTTTATCTTTCAAATAGTACCTATTTGTTGCCTAAGGTTAGCCCTACATTCTGAAAAAAATTTGAATTTTTCACAAATTTTTAAAATTTTTGGGTTACTTGCCTGAGACTCTGGCCGGGTGGGCGCCCTCAAATATTGTCCCAAATTCCTCTCTCAATTTAGCACTTGTTCACGAATGCCCAGCGTCTCCAATCACTTTCCCAATAGTATCTATTCATTGCCTCAGCTCAGTTCAATAATCTGAGCCAATTTCCACTTTTTCAAGTTTAGGGTCACTTGCCTGAGACTCTGGGCAGGTTGAATGAGGACTCATTCGAAGCGGAATTCAACCTGTTAGGGCCTTTTGATATTTTCAGACCGAAAAAATTATCCCCCGAATTTACATTTACGAAAAACCTCGTTTTCCTATAAGAGTCCAGGTTAATTTTTCCCACCACAGCCCCCCTTTAACGTTGTCTGATCGGGCTGAAATTTAGAGGATAAGCTTTTCTGGGACCTGGGAGCTTATCCTCAAAATTTCAGCTCAATCCGATCCTTTCTTCCCTATTTTCAAAAATCCAAATATCAAGTTTTGTGGGGGTTTGCTTACGTCAAAAATAGATACGAGAGACTAAAATAAGTGTCTCTGTGGTACAATGCTCGCTGTTCCTGACTGTCAGGCGGAAGATCCGGGTTCGATTCCCTGTCAGATAAAATTTTTTTTATACTGAATTTAAAGTTTAGAAAAGAAACTCAGTTTCTTTTTTAAATTATTTGAAAAAAAACTTCGTTTCCTAAAGAGTTAAATAAGTAATAAACTGTACAAAAACGTGCAGAAATTATTTGAAAAAAACTACGTTTTCTAAAGAGTTAAAGAGGCTGAGTCACAAGTTCGAACCTTAAAACGTACAGGGATTAGGAAGTACAGTTGGGGGGCTGCCGTCCCCCAAACCACCGCTTCCGTATATGAAAGGGGCTGTGCCCTCCTCAACGCCTCGCTCTTTACGCTAAAGTTTTTATTGTTTAAAAAAAAAGTTGTAAGAAAGTCAAACTTTAGCGTAAAGAGCGAGGCGTTGAGGAGGGCACAGCCCCTTTCATATATGGAAGCGGGGTTTGGGGGGTGGCAGCCCCCCAACTGCACCTCCTAATCCCTGTACGTTTTAAGGTTTGAACTTGTGACTCAGCCTCTTTAACTCTTTAGAAAACGTAGTTTTTTTCAAATATATGAATATATGATGAGTTAGAGGTAATAGGCTTGAGATTACTTTTGCAGGATGTCGTCTCCTGTTAATAAAAAGCATTGCCAAGTGTAGAAAATCATATTATGACCAAGATAGGCCAAAAATTGCAAAAAAAACTCCATTCAACTAGAGATCTTAAGGACTTGTTGATTTCGTGTTCTAAGCCGGATTTAGCGCAATGTGTACCCTTGAGAAAAAGTATTAGTCCTTGACCTGGACAAGTGGCACCCATTGCTTTTCTTTACGCCATAAAAATTTTAATAATATCAGCAATACAAATAGGCTATTATTACTTGGAAAGTTTCAACGTTAAATAACAAAGGCACATTCACGTTTTGACTGACAAATTCAAACGTTTTGCACTGAACTTATCAGGAGTTTCAGAAATTCATTTCCCAAAATTAGGAAAATGTAGGTAGGATGAAAGGAAGATAAGAAGGATGGAGCACATTGGCAGGGAGTCAGGCTTATGATGAATGATAAAGCTTTGAATTCGTACTTAGATTAGGAAACCAAAAAGAACTGTATTGTAGTTGCTAACATTATGACCAGAATCTGCAAGGTGAGTCCTACTGGCAAATTCCCTTGCAGAGCCGACCTACCAAGATAGCAGTAATCCAAATATATTTCAAAAATTATAACATGAACAAATAGACATCATCCCAGGCATAAATATGACATTTTTATTAAGAGAATTTAAGTCCCATGCTGGTAGAAATATGGATAGTTGATATCCTTGCGTAGATAAATTTGGAGTAGAAATTGAAAATAGCAACGGTTTTATACTGGTCCAATTTTTATGGAATACAAACCTAATCATAACAAATACGGTGTTTCGTTTTAGAATGGCACTTAAGTTAATAGGCTCACATGATAATTATGTTATTGTAAATCAGAGACTTACAATTTGATACAAGACAATAAGGGTACACAGGAATGATGCTGTAAAAGTTAAAAGTAAAGGCCACAATCGTGCTTAGGATTAATCTAAAGCTGAGGTTTAGAAATAGTAAATACCTTCAGTATAGTTAAAATATTAGTAGACTCCAGGATGAGAATTTGAGAGGAACTTTCAAGAAAAAGTTGACTATGAATATGGCGAGTTTATAATCTGACAATTTGTAAAATGGACTTAATAATTTTTGGAAAATTGTTTTTGAAGTAGCATAAGGTGTCTTACGGAGGAAAACTAGAAACATAGCTTAAAAGTTTTGGCGAAAACCTTTAAGCTTCGTACTAAAACGGGGGGAGGGGGAGGAGGCTGTACAGCAAACTTTTGTGTGATACATAAAATGAGAATAAGAAAAAATGTAGGTAAGTAAAGAAGACAATAGAACATGAATTAAGGAGATGTGAAAAGGAGATAAAGTAGAAAATTAACAAGCATTTGGAAGACTGGAGCTTGAAAACTTTGCGGTAGGGTTCTCTGATAATAATGTATCTAATAAAGGTATTTTCAACAAGACCGCTTGCTTGTTTGGGGGTGTTTCCCGTTTTTTCAAAAATTAGGCTAATTATCTCAGATTTTTGGTTTTGGGTGGGTAACCATAAACTGAAAGAATTTTATGTATTAAGAATCAGAGGCAGAGCTGTAGCGTTTCCTATATTAAAGGCAATACGGTTCCAATTTTTTATTATTATTAATTAAAAAAAATTTTCCACAAAATAAGTTTTTCAAATAAAATTAAAGAACTACATTAAACAAAAAATGAGCAAAAATAAAATCAAATAATCTACCAATTGTGAAACTACCATAAATCAGCATCGATAAATAAATCGAAACCAAAACGAACAGAAATTACTATTATTAACCGAGTCAAACTCAAAACAAGAGAAATTAACATAAGTTGGGCTTAAAACCCCTATGCCTTCCCAAGGCCAGAACATAATTTGCACTTTACTGAAAAAAAAGCAAATAAATGTGCAATGTCAGTTTAATATACGTATACTGATATTTAGTAATCAAAATGTTAATATTATTTGATTTATTAAAGTTATAAAAGTAAAAACAATTATATTTTTCAGTTTTTGAAGTTTTTACGGCAACTCTATCATTAAAAACCTTATATGCCCCCAGGGCATAACTTACAACCTTTGCCTTGGAGCCTCTGGGGGGTTTGTCATCGTTAAATACATATTTTCCAGAACTTTCAACCACGTTGAACAAAATGGCTATCTCTAAGCTTTGATTGAATATGTTTGGGGAAATGGTGGACGTGAGAGGAGGGTTAATTACTCTCCACTCAATTTCGACTATTAAAAAGGGTAATTTCAATTTCCAATCAAATGAGCCCCTTTTGAAATTTCTACAACAACTTTCTATATAAACCTTATATGCCCCCAGGGCATAACTTACAACCCTTGCACTGAGTGCTCTGCGGGGGTAATCATCCTAAAAGACCTAATTTCCAGAACTTTCAGCTACGTCGAACGAAATGTATATCTCAAAATTTTGATTGGATGTATTTGGGGAAATGCTGGGCGTGAGATGGGGGTTAGTTGCCCTTCAATCACTTTCGACTATTAAAAGGGCACTAGCCCTTTCAATTTTTAATCGAATGAGCCCTTTTTGATGTCTTTACAACACCGCTTTCTATAAAAACCTGACATGCTCCCATGCCATAACTTACAACCCTTGCCCTGAGGGTTGTTGGGGAGGGGGGATGGGTTTTCATCCTTAAAGACCTAATTTCCAAAATTTTCAACTGCGTTGAACAAAATGGCAATCTAAAAATTTTGATTGGATGTGTTTGAGAAAAAGCTGGGCGAGAGAGGGGGGCTAGTTGCCCTCAAATCACTTTCGACTACTAAGTAGGGCACCAGACCTTTGAATTTCCAATCGAATGAGCCCTTTTTCAAGTTTCTACGACAGAGATTTCAATAACAACTTATACGCCCCCAGGGCATAACTTATAACCCTTGCTCTTAATACTGTGGGGGGAGTGTCCTGCTCAAAGGTATAATTTCCTGAACTTTAACTGCGTGGGACAAAATGGCTATCTCCAAATTTTGATTGGATATGTTTGGGGAAATGGTGGGCGTGGAAGGGGTGTTAGTTGCCTTCCAATTACTTTCGACTATTAAAAAGAGAACTAGCCATTTCAATTTGTAATCGAATGAGCCCTTTTTGAAGTTTCTGCGACAACACGTTCTATAAAAACTTTGTATGCCCCCAGGGCATAATTTACAACCCTTGTCCTGAGGGCTGTGAGGGGGTTGTCATCCTCTGAGACCTAATTTACAGAACTTAAAACTACGTTGAATAAAATGGCTATCTCAAAATTTTGATTGAATGTGTTTGGGGAAAAGGTGGGCGTGAGAGGGGTTAGGTGTCCTCCAATCACTTTCGACTATTAAAAAGGGCACTAGCCCTTTCAATTTCCAATCGAATGAGCCTTTTTTGAAGTTTCTACAACAACGCCTTCTATAAAAACCTTATATGCACCCAGGGCAAAACTTACAACCCTTGCCCCGAGGGTTTTGGGGGAGAGTCCTCCTGAAAAAGATATTTTCTATCTGGAAATCAACTACGGTGAACAAAATGGCTATCTCACAATTTTGATTGGATGTGTTTGGGGGAATGCTGGGCGTGGGGGGGGGGGGCTAGTTGCCCTCCAATCACTTTCGACTATTACAAAAGGCACTAGCCCTTGGAATTTCCAATCGATACCTTCTATAAAAACCTTATAAGCCCCCCAGGGCATAACTTAAAACTCTTGTTCCTAGGGTTTTGGAGGAGTGTCCTCCTCAAAAAGATATTTTCTATCCTGAAATCAACTACGCTGAACAAAATGGCTATCTCAAAATTTTGATTGGATGTCATTGGGGGAATGATGGGTGTTGGGGGGGGGGCTAGTTGCCCTCCAATCACTTTCGACTATTAAAAAGGGCACTAGCCCTTGCAATTTCCAATGGAATGAGCCTTTTTTGAAGTTTCTACGACGATACCTTCTATAAAAACCTTATAAGCCCCCAGGGCATAACTTAAAACCCTTGTTCCGAGGGTTGCCTTCTAATCACTTTTGATTATTAAAAAGGCACAAGCCACTCCAATTTCCAATCAAATGAGCCTTTTTTGAAGTTTCTACGACAATGCCTTCTATAAAAACCTTATATGCACCCAGGGCATAACTTACAACCCTTGCCCCGAGTGTTTTGGGGGAGTGTCCTCCTCAAAAAGATATTTTCCTTCCAATCGGATTGGGGGGCTAGTTGCCCTCCAATCACTTTCGACTATTAAAAAGGGCACTAGCCTTTGGAATTTCCAATGGAATGAGCCTTTTTCGAAGTTTCTACGACGATACCTTCTATAAAAACCTTATAAGCCCCCAGGGCATAACTTAAAACCCTTGTTCCGAGGGTAGCCCTCCAATCACTTTTGATTATTAAAAAGGCACAAGCCACTCCAATTTCCAATCAAATGAGCCTTTTTTTGAAGTTTCTACGATAACGCCTTCTATAAAAACCTTATATGCAACCAGGTCATAACTTACAACCCTTGCCCCGAGGGTTTTGGGGGAGTTTCCTCCTCAAAAAAATATTTTCTATTTGGAAATCAACTACGCTGAACACAATGGCTATTTCAAAATTTTGTTTGAATGTGTGCGGGGGAATAATGGGCTTGGGGGGGGCTAGTTGCCCTCCAATCACTTTCGACTATTGATTTCCAGATTAAAAATATATTTTTGAGGAGGACACTCCTCCCACAGCCCTCAGGACAAGGGTTGTAAGTTGTTCCCTAGGGGCATATAAGTTTTTATAGAAAGTGTTGTCGTAGAACCTTCAAAAAAGGGCTCATTCGATTAGAAATTCAAAGGGCTAGTGCCGTTTTTAATAGTCAAAAGTGATTGGAGGGCAACTAACCCACCTCTCACGCCCACCTTTTCCCCAAACACATCCAATCAAAATTTTGAGATAGCCATTTTGTTCAGCGTAGTTGAAATTTCTGGAGATTAGGTCTTTGAGGATGACAATCCCCCCCCCTCACAGCCCTCAGGGCAAGGGTTGTAAGTTATGCCCTGGGGGCAAATAAGATTTTTATAGAAAGCGTTGTCGAAGAAACTTCAAAAAGGGCTCATTCGATCAGAAATTTAAATTGCTAGTACCCTTTTTAATAGTCAAAAGCGATTGGAAGACAACTAACACGCTTTCAACACCCACCATTTCCCAAGACATATTTAATCAAAACTTTGAGATAACCATTTTATTCAACGTAGTTAAAAGTTCTGGAAATTATATCTTTGAGCAGGACATTCCCCCCCCCCCCCATATTCTTCAAGGCAAGGGTTATAAGTTATGCCCTGGGGTCCTATATGGTTCTTATGGAAGGAATGCTCGTACAAACTTCAGAGTGGGCTCATTTGATTGAAAATTGAAAGTTCTAGTTCACGTTTTAAGCGTTAAAAGATATTGGAGGGTAACCAGCCCCCCCCCCCTTCCCGCCCTTTATTCCCAAATGAATCCGATCAAATATTTAAGATAGCCATTTTGTTAAAAATAGTTCAATGATCACATAACAAAAACTCCGGTGTTGACACAAACCCAAAGGGCCCGGGGCAGGCGTTGTAAGTAATTCCCTGGGGTGATATATGGGTCTTATGGAAGGAATTCTCGAATAAACTTTAAAGAGGGCTCATTTGAGTGAAAATTGAAAGATCTATTTCACTTTTTAAGAATCAACACATATCGGAGGGTAACAGCCCCCCACCCTTGCTTCCTAAATGCATAACCTAATTTCCAAAATTTTCAACTGCGTTGAATAAAATGGCTATCTAAAAATTTTGATTGGATGTGTTTGGGGAAAAGCTGGGCGAGAAAGGGGGCTAGTTGCCCTCAAATCACTTTCGACCATTAAGTAGAGCACTAGACCTTTGAATTTCCAATCGAATGAGCCCTTATTCAAGTTTTTACGACAGATATTTCAATAACAACTTATGCGCCCCCAGGGCATAACTTATAACCCTTGCCCTGAATACTGTGGGGGGAGTGTCCTGTTCAAAGGTATAATATCCTGAACTTTAACTGCGTGGGACAAAATGGCTATCTCCAAATTTTGATTGGATGTGTTTGGGGAAATGGTGGGCGTGGAAGGGGTGCTAGTTGCTTTCCAATTACTTTCGACTATTAAAAAGGGCACTAGCCCTTGGAATTTCCAATCGATACCTTCTATAAAAACCTTATAAGCCCCCAAAAACTATAAAAACTTTATATGCCCCCAGGGCATAATTTACAACCCTTGTCCTGAGGGCTCTGAGGGGGTTGTCATCCTCAGAGACCTAATTTACAGAACTTAAAACGACTTTGAATAAAATGGCTATCTCAAAATTTTGATTGAATGTGTTTGGGGAAAAAGGGGCGTGAGAGGGGGATTAGTTGCCCTCCAATCACTTTCGACTATTAAAAAGGGCACTAGCCCTTTGAATTTCCAAACGAATGAGCCTTTTTTGAAGTTTCTACAACAACGCCTTCTATAAAAACCTTATATGCACCCAGGGCAAAACTTACAACCCTTGCCCCGAGGGTTTTGGGGGAGAGTCCTCCTGAAAAACATATTTTCTATCTGGAAATCAACTACGCAGAACAAAATGGCAATCTCACAATTTTTATTGAATGTGTTGGGAGGAATGATGAGCGTGGGGGGGGGGGGACTAGTTCCCCTCCAAACACTTTCGACTATTAAAAAGGGTACTAGCCCTTGGAATTTCCAATCGATACCTTCTATAAAATTCTTATAAGCCCCCAAGGGCATAACTTAAAACCCTTGTTCCTAGGGTTTTGGGGGAGTGTCCTCCTCAAAAAGATAATTTCTATCTGGAAATCAACTACGCTGAACGAAATGGCTATCTCAAAATTTTGATTGGATGTCATTGGGGGAATGATGAGCGTTGGGGGGGGGGGGCTAGTTGCCCTCCAATCACTTTCGACTATTAAAAAGGGCACTAGCCCTTGGAATTTCCAACGGAATGAGCCTTTTTTTAAGTTTCTACGACGATACCTTCTATAAAAACCTTATAAGCCCCCATGGCATAACTTAAAACCCTTGTTCCGAGGGTCGCCCTCCAATCACTTTTGATTATTAAAAAGGCACAAGCCACTCTAATTTCCAATCAAAGGAGCCTTTTTTGAAGTTTTTACGACAACGCCTTCCTTAAAAACCTTATATGCACCCAGGGCATAACTTAAAACCCTTGCCCCGAATGTTTTGGGGGAGTGTCCTCCTCAAAAAGATATTTTCTATCTGAAAATCAACGACGCTTAACAAAATGGCTACCTCAAAATTTTGATTGGATGTGTTTGGGGGAATGATCGGCGTGGGGGGGGGCGGCTAGATGCCCTCCAATCACTTTTGACTATTAAAAAGGGCACTAGCCCTTGGAATTTCCAATCGAATGAGCATTTTTGAAGTATTTACGACAATGCCTTCTATAAAAACCTTATAGGCCCCCAGGGCATAACTTAAAACCCTTGTTCCGAGGGTTTTGGGGGAGTGTCCTCCTCAAAAAGATATTTTCTATTTGGAAATCAACTACGCTGAACAAAATGGCTATCTCAAAATTATGATTGGATGTATTTGGGGGAATGATGGGCGTGGGGGGGGCTTGTTGCCCTCCAATCACTTTCGACTATTAAAAAGGGCACTAGCCCTTGGAATTTCCAATTGAATGAGCCTTTTTTGAAGTTTCTACGACAATGCCTTCTATAAAAACCTTATAAGCCCCCAGGGCATAACTTAAAACCCTTGTTCCGAGGGTTTTGGGGGAGTGTCCTCCTCAAAAAGGGGAAATGATGGGTGTTGGGGGGGGGGGCTATTTGCCCACCAATCACTTTTAACTATTAAAAAGGCACTAGCCACTCCAATTTCCAATCAAATGAGCCCTTTTGAAGTTTCTACGGCAACTCCTTCGATACGAAGGGCCCGGGTATGGAGAAGAAGAAAAAGAAAAACAAATAATACATTGTGCCCACATCGTTCTTTACTTAGGCAGCGATATCGCGCTGCCTATGATTTATTATTATTATTTCCCAGAGGCACTTCAGATGAAAGGGGTCATCGTATAAACTTCAAAGGGGACTCCTTCGATTGAGAACCTAGAGTTCTAGTGCCACTTTGAAGGGTCAAAAGTGATTGGAAGGCAACTAACACCCCTTCCACGCACACAATTTCCCCAAACACATCCAATTAAAATTTTGAGATAGCCATTTTGTTCCACGTAGTTGATTTCCAGATTAAAAATATATTTTTGAGGAGGACACTCCCCCCACAGCCCTCAGGACAAGGGTTGTAAGTTGTTCCCTAGGGGCTTATAAATTTTTATAGAAAGTTTTGTCGTAGAAACTTCAAAAAGGGCTCATTCGATTGTAAACTCAAAGGGCTAGTGCCCTTTTTAATAGTCAAAAGTGGTTGGAGGGCAACTAACCCCCCTCTCACGCCCACCTTTTCCTCAAACACATCCAATCAAAATTTTGAGATAGCCCTTTTGTTCAGCGTATTTGAAATTTCTGGAAATGAGGTCTTTGAGGATGAAAATCCCCCCCTTCCCTCACAGCCCTCAGGGCAAGGGTTTTAAGTTATGCCCTGGGGGCAAATAAGATTCTTATAGAAAGCGTTGTCGTAGAAACTTCGAAAAGGGCTCATTCGATCAGAAATTTAAATTGCTAGTACCCTTTTTAATAGTCAAAAGCGATTGGAAGACAACTAACACGCTTTCAACACCCACCATTTCCCCAGACATATTTAATCAAAACTTTGAGATAACCATTTTATTCAACGTAGTTAAAAGTTCTGGAAATTATATCTTTGAGCAGGACATTCCCCCCCATAGTCTTCAAGGCAAGGGTTATAAGTTATGCCCGGGGCAGGCGTTGTATATAATTCCCTGGGGTGATATATGGGTCTTATGGAAGGAATTCTCGAATAAACTTCAAAGAGGGCTCATTTGAGTGGAAATTGAAAGATCTAGTTCACTTTTTAAGAATCAACAGATATCGGAGGGTAACAGCCCCCCGCTCTTGCTTCCTAAATGCATCCGATAAAAGTTTTGAGACAGCTTTTTTGTTAAAAATAGTATCATATAACAAAAACTTCAGAGAGGGCTTATTTGATTAGAAAATGAAAGTTCGAATTGACTTTTTAAGAGATTCGAGGGAAACTAGTCCCCCCTTCCCTTCTTTTTTCAAACCCATCTGATGAAATTTTTGAGATAGACACTTTATTAAAAATAGTTTAAAGGTCGGATAAGAAAAACTCCGCTGTCAATACAACCCCCCAGGGCCCGGGGGAAGGCGTTCTAAGTTGTGCCCTGAAGGCAAGTATGGTTCTTATGAAAGGGATGCTCGTATAAACTTCATAGAGGGTTCATTTGATTGGAAATTGAGCTCTAGTTCACTTTTTAGAGTCAAGAGATTGAAGGGCAACTAGCACCCCGCGCGCCCTTTTTTCCCCTAACCCATCCGCTGAAAGGCGTATATGGTTCTTATGAAAGGGATACTTGTATAAACTTCAGAGAGGGCTCATTTGATTGGAAATTGAAAGTTCTAGTTCAATTTTTAGGAGTCAAAAGATATCTGAGGGCAACTAGCCCCTCCCCCCTCCACACCCTTTTTACCCCAAACCCATAATTATAGATACATGAAAATGATTGGATTTATACGCTGATTCAAAATACATAAATTTCCTTAGGTTTAATGTTATCCGTCAAAAGCTAAAACCTTGAGAATATTAAGCCCTTTAGAAGAAAAAAAAAATCTTTAGTTATTAAGAAATTTCAACGACCATCCGGTTTCAGAATTCCTATCAAGTCGAACAATAAAGCAAAAACGATAACAACTACAAGATACATTAGACATTCATACCAACAAAGACAAATACTTGGGCATGCAAACACCAATCCAGACATGCATACAAATAGAATCAGTCAAACAAACAGATAAATAAAGACACTTTAGACATTTAGACCATAATATAAAATTAATTTGACTTTCAAACAGAAACTCAGACCTGCAAACACATATAATCATACACACAAACAGAGACAGACAGACACTTTAGACATTAAAACCAGCATATAAAAATTCTTAGACTTGTAAACACCCACCCAGACATCCAAACAAAAAGAATCAGACACACAAACAGAGAAAAACAGACACTTTAGACATTCAAACCAACAAAGACAAATTCTCGGACTTGCAAACATCAACCCAGACATGCAAATAAATAGAATCAGACACACAAACAGAGAAAGACAGACACTTTAGACATTCAAACCAACACAGACAAATTCTTGGACTTTCAAACATCAACCCAGACATGCAAACAAATAAAATCAGACATGTGAAAAGAGAAAGACAGACACTTTAGACATTCAAACCAACAAAGACAAATTATTGGACTTGCAAACATCAGTCGAGACATGCAAAAAAATAGAATCAGACACACAAACAGAGAAAGACAGACACTTTAGACATTCAAACCCACAAATACAAATTCTCGGACTTGCAAACACCAACCCAGACAGCCCTTGAGGCAGATCCCATTTATTTTCGATTCTGAGTATTTTTGGTTTTCCCTCCAATATTGACTCCCCTCTCCTGCCCTCAGAAATGGGGGAACAAAGGGCCCCTGAACCTTCCCCTTGAGGCAGATCTCATTTATTTTCGATTCTGAGTATTTTTGGTTTTCCCTCCAAAATTGACCCCCCCTCCCTTGTCCTCAGAAATGGCGGAAGGAGGGGCCTCTGAGCCTTGCCCTTGAGGCAGATCTCATTTATTTTCGATTCTGAGTATTTTTGGTTTTCCCTCCAAAATTGACCCTCCAAAATTTTAAATTGACAATACTTTTCAAACATCACTTGTGTATTATACAGACCACATCGGAGAGGTAAAGCTAGGTCAAGTCACAATGTCATTCTATCGTCGTATGCCATTTTCATAGACTGATGTTGTTTCAAATTTATAACAAATTACCTGAGTTAACAACTCCTTCGGGGTTACCTTAACTGGTAATCAGTTTAATCCTTTTTTTTCTCCACCTTCATACAATCCAATCACTAATTAGAATCATTCACACTGCTATTATTCAAAACATTAATTAATATCGTTCATAGTGTCCAATTTGCGAATTCCTTATCTATAATACACTTTTTGAAAGAGTTATTCAAACTGTGAAATGCTACAACACGACAGTCTATTTCATAGGCAAAATATTTGAATTCCTTTTATTCAAACCCAATCACCTATCAAGTTATCAAAAAATATTTGAATATATTAAGTTATAGGCAATACTGGTTTAGAAAAACTAGAATAGTGACATAATTTCACTTTATCGACCTTCAAATTCCATTTAGGTTGCCGTGACCAGAAGTATAAGGCCATGTGAGGGAGTTCTGAATCTCTTTGAATAGGTGTAGAGGCGTACGCAAATAACATAGAGATTCCTAGGGCCGTACGCAAATAGCATGGTCCTATGGCAGTACGCAAATAGCATAGTCCTAGTGCCGTACGCAAATAGCAAGGAGATTGCTAGGGCGGTACGCAAATCCAGACGAAGCATACTACTCAGGTTGTCAAAAGACGCATCAGAAATATTTGTGCGAGAAACAAAAGCTTTCTACGTTGAAAGCTTTCTTCGCTTTCTACGTAATAATAAATAATAAACATATCAGGAACGGTTTAGGGTACTAAGTTTGAACTTTCAGAGAGGCTAACGGGATTAACGTTAAACTTTAAGCCAATATTGAGGGGGGATGTTGAATATTATATGAATTCCACTAATACTATATCCGCTACTCTGCGACTAATGCAACTATTACTACTTCTACTACTACTACTTCTACGAAAAATACTGTGACAGCAACAGTGACTACTTTTTGGCTGTAAGTGAGACTAATAGTAACGACAAATACAACTACTTACTACTAAGCCTGCGACTACTTACAACTGAAAATACTTTCAACACTGACAGCAACTACTTGTGACTTCGACTGCTCACGACTGTGACTACTTGTAATTTAGGCTACTTGCGACTGTGACTGCTTACAGTTCCAACCAGTTGCAACTGCGACTGCAACTACTTGTGACTCTGACTGCTTGTAACTGTGACTGTAACTACTTACACTCAAAATCCACGGTTATTTTTTTTTTTTTTTTTTTAGTAAAGTGCAAATTATGTACTTGTCATGAGAACGCATGGGGGATGTCAGCCCAACTCCTTTTAGTTTTTGCTCGTTTTGAGTTTGACTTGGTTATCTATTGCAATTTCTGTCCATTTTGGGGCTTCGTTTGTTTATTAATGGTGATTTGTGAGTAGTAAGGCCACAATTACTTGAAAATA
>NC_142809.1:14369779-14507733 GCF_049724085.1 Artemia sp. Qi Xiang Cuo | reverse complement strand
TTTTGTGATAGTTTTAAACTTGGGAAAAAAGAAAAACTAACTCTTAGGATTTGACAATACTTTCGTCCGTAAAAACTGAAACCATAAGAATTTGTTGATTCCCAAAGCCAACTATACTTTCAAAGGAAAGCTAAACCTTCTTAAACTTTTTGGTGCAAAATGTTCTTAATTTTGATGATTTTTAGCCTAATTGTTTTTCTTCCTCTTTTTTTAAACTTGGCACCCGATGTTTCCAAAAATTGCGTTAGTTCATATGGAAGTCTGCAACAAAAATGGATTTACGATGCTTATGGATTTGCGACACTGAGTTTTTAAGAAACTTATGGTTTTTAAATTCTTCTTTTTCCTTTTCCTCAGCACTTCTAAACAAAAAAACAAAAAATAACACACTACTCAAATAAAATTATCAAATTTGGAAAACCCAATTTTCTGCGGGGGTAATATTTCCCGGGAGTATTTTGCACGGGGTCATTTCCCGTGGGGTATGTCCTGGGGGGGGGGTAAACGCCTAGAATCATTTTGACAACCTGGATAGATTTAAATTCTTTTGATTTAGTGCAATAGTAGTTTTATTTAGTAATAGCAGTAGCAGTAGTTCTAGTGTAATTGGTGGTAGTTGTAGCAGTAGTAATAGTAGTAGCAGTAGTAGTAGCAGTAGTAACATTAGTAGCAATAGTAGTAGTAGACGTACCAGTAACAATAGCCGTAACAGTCTCAGCTGCAGTCGAAGTTGCAGTCGCACTCACTATAGAAGTGCTAGTAATAATGGTAGGTGTAGTAGGAGCAGTAGTAGTAGTAGTATTCACAGCAGTCGTAGTAGCAGTTTTAGTAATAGTAATTTTAGTAGTAGTAGTAGCAGTAATAGTAGAGTTGGAAGTAGTAGCAGTATTAGTAGTAGTTGAAGCAGGAGTAATAGTAGCAGTAGTAGTAGTAGTATTAATAGTACAAATAATTAGTATTAGTACTAGCAGTAGTAGTAGTAGTAGTAGTAGTAGTAGTATCAGTAGTAGTAGTAATAGCAACAGTATTAGTATTAGTGGTGGTAGCAGTAGCAGTAGTACTTAAAGTAGTAGATGTAATAGTAGTAGCAGTAGTAGTAGTAGGAGTAGTAGTAGTAGCAATAGTAGTGGTAGTAGTAGTAGCAATAGTAATAACTGTAGTCACAGTCACAAAGAGTAGTATTAGTGGTCACAAGTAGTAGTTGTAACTGTAAATTGTAGTAGCAGTTGCAATTAATGATAGTCGTAATAGTCGAACTTAAAAGTAGTAGTCACAGGTGATAGTTGTCACAAGTAGTAGTGGAAGTCTAAGTCGCAGCAGTAGTTGCAAGTAATAGTAGTAGCAGCCATAAGTAGTAGTAATTGCAGAGCAGTAATACTAGTCAAAAGTAGGCTGGTAGTAACAACCAGAAATAGTAGTAACAGTCACAAAGAGTAGTGGTAATCGCAAGTAGTAGCAGCATTTACAAGTAGTAGAGAAGTCGAAAGCAGTAGTAGTCGTCGTAAGTTTTAGTAGTCATAAGCAGTAATAGTACTATAAATTGACGCAACTGGTATTAGTTTCTGCAAGTAGTAGCAGTAGTAGTCGCAAGTAGTCACAGTCACAAGTGGTCATAATCAAAAGTAGCTACTATCTCTAGTAACAGCAGTGACAAGTAGTTGCAGTGACGACTAGCCAGAGTTGTGCAGTCACAATTAGTCGCAGTCGCAAGTAGTCGCAGTTGCAATTAGTCGCAGTCATAAGGAGTCTCAGTAGCAAAATTTGCTGTTGCAAGTAGTTGCCATTAGTCCCAGCCATAAGCAGTCACAGTCGGAAGTAGTTACAATTAGTTGCAGTGGTAGTCACGGAGACAGTCGTAGTTACAGTCACGGTCGCAAGTGTAATGCTTTTTACTTCATTTCTGACCGTTTTTGAAGAGTTCCGGGAAGCCCGTCACCCCCTTCACCAAAAAATACTCCCCCCCCCCGTCGCCCATGGAAAGATCCTCTAGATTATTCAATCCCGGTGAAAATTTACCCTGGACATAATTCTTAACATTTCCAGAGGTAAAATCGAGTCGGCAAAGAGAAAGTAAGACAAAAAAAAAGGAATTAGGTGCAGGAATTTCAGAAAATTTTTGGCGGTCCTATTTTTTCCAATGGTATAGTTATTGGACCTTTCAACTATGCTAAACAAAATGGCCATCTCAAAATTATATCAGACAACTTCGGGGGAAAAGGGCCGTGGCAGGGGGGATTGCAGCACCCCAATGTTTTTGATCACTTTGAAAGGGCACTAGAAATTTTAATTTCTGTTAGAATGAGCCCTTTTCCCGATTATATTGGACAATCGGTTTTATGTGATCACCCCTGGATAAAAAAAAGTAATGATCCCGCATTCCTGATCTTTCTTTTGGCAAAAAATACAAAATTCAGCTTTTTCGCAGTTTTGAGCTTCAAACCTCGACAATAGAGTTCTTTGATACGTTGAATCTGATGGTGTGATATTTGTTAATATTCATTGACTTTTAAGAGGGGAGGGTTCTAAGATTCTATAGCATCCCCTCATTACTCTCTCTCTCTCTCTCACACACACACAAAAACACACAACACACCAAAACGGTCTATTCTTTTTTTTGAGAAAAATTGTGGAGTAAGTGTCAAAACAATCTTAAAAATAGCCTATAGTCAGCTATAGAGCTATAGAGTAAGTGTCAAGATACAAATACCTCTTAAAAATTCAAACTCAAAACGACCAAAAATTACTATTAAAGAATAAATGAAACCCAAAAGGAACAGAAATTAAATAAACAATTATAGCAAAAAACATACAACAAGCAATAATATAAATGAGTAAATAAGTCTTAAAGCGAGTAATGCTTAAATTGGAATATGCAAATCAAGCTTAAAACAAAAAAAAAATATTTTGCTATTGAAGAATAAATGAAACTCAAAACAAACAGAAATTAAGTAAAGAATCAATGCAAACAAACAAACAATAGATACTAATGTAAATGAATAAATAAATCTTAAAACGAGAGAAACTTATCTTGAATATGCAAATCAAGCTTGAAACGAAAAAAAACACTACAAACAAGAGTTTGGGTATCGCCTCCTTCTCTCACTGTAAAAGTCGAAAACCTTCTGCGTCATGGGGCTGTACTGAAAACTATATGTGTCTTGAACAGTCTTGGAAAGTTTAATTAAAATCAAAATGAATATTTGATATATTATGATATTAATTGTTTAAAGATCCATCTGTTCAAGATTTTTTTGCACTGAAATTTTATTTTCATTTTCAACGATGTAAGATCTGGAAGAGAAAATAATTGGAATTTATTTCGTTTTTCAGCGAAGCGCCAATGACGCAGTAGTATTTAGGTTTTTACATTTAAGGAAGGGGACAATTTTAGGGGTCTTGAACAAAGTTGAAAAGAACTAATAAATTAAACTGAATATTCGATGTATAATGATATTAATTCCTGAAAGCTTATCAGTTCAAAATTCTACTGTAGTTTTAATTTTTATTTTCAATATTAAGTACAAAAGAAAATATTTGTATTACAATTTGTTTTCAGTAAAGCGCCATGACGCAGTAGGTTTTAGACTTTTACAGTGAGAGAAGGAGCCGATACTTTTCCTTTTCTTTGAAAAACTTCTTTTTCGGAATTTTTTTTTAAATTAATCAGTATAAAAAGCCAATACTGCTGGTGTAGCAAATGTCAAGATAATTGTATTTTGGTTTTGGTCACTTTTTTTAGTTTCGGTTTTTGGTTGCTTTTACCAAGTCCCTTTTTACTTTCAGTTTTTATCACAAATTTTATAAGACTTCATATCACAAACTTCATATTTGATAAGATTCTCTTGTTACGAAATTTTTTTTGAACCTATTTATTTTATTTAGTTGAATAGGACAATAAAGAAAGAGGGTCAATTTGACAGCTGGATAGTCAAGTTTCAATTTTGTTTTTCTTTCACTATTCTATTTTTTTTAGATGTCTGAATATATAAGGGATTTAAGTTCGACGGGGAGAATCATCCTGTTATGAAAGAGGTACATTTTACATGGTCGTTATAAAGTACAAAGGTGGTATCTGTGCAAGCAGGATGATTTTGAGTATCCCTACTCTTTCTGTAGACTATTATAAGGCGCAGGAAATTGCATAAGTCTACATCTGTTATAATCAACCAAAGCAATAAATCTTGCTGTAATTTTCGTTTGAGTTTGATTTTCTTTTAAGATTAAATGCATAATAATTGTTCTTTTTATTTGAGTTTTATCCTTAAAGTATTTTAAGATACACTTATTCCTACGAAAAAATATCTTGAAATATAGTCCCTGTCACCCAACCACCCCTGCTATTTTGGCGTCTGCCCCCCCCCTGGAAAATATTCTGCCGGTGCCCTTGGCAAACACATAATTTTCTTCTCTGATAAATTTTATGTAGCTTTAAGCTAACTGCTGGCGAATATTTATGTGAAGAAGCATAGTGTCTTCATTCAGGTTTTACTCTTTAGGGAATACCGTAGTTTGAACATTATTCAAAAATAATTCTGCTCAGGGAAATTCTGCAGTTTTTATATTTTGTAACTCACATTTAAGATAATAAAATGCAAAACAATCACCATATTTGCATGGGTGTGGTTCAGTAAGATGTTTTAAGCGACCTTTAATCGAAAAATATGAGCTCCACCCTTTGGAGCAGATAGAAAATTGTTAAAGAGACATGATTTCATATTTTTTATTTTGTAAGTCATATGTTTTGCCTTAACTAAAATAAAATTTTGTCCCGCGTCATGTTTCTTTAAAGAAATCATTTCGATTTGTATGGACATTCTACACTAAAAAGCTGCATATTCCCTTTTTTAAATGATTAATTCATCATCTACAATACTTTGTTCAGTGCTTTTGTTTTAAACATAAATATAATAAAAATAAGCCTAGAGATTTTACTTTTAAAAATGTTGTGACTCCAACGAAGTTCTTTGATTCCACTTAGAATTTTGTTGAAGTTTTTTTTACATTCAAGTTCTATATTCTTTATCTTGGCTTAAAAATCTGACGCAACAGCCACAGGTAAATACAACAACGAGTAAAAAGGATTAAGCTATTTGGATTGTCTTTTTTTTATGCAGCTTAAGGCGTAAGGAAAAATGTGATTGGTTTTAAAAAAAATGGATAAGCCAATAGAACTAGAGAACACTTTCAATACTAAACAACAATAAAGCAAAGTCTTTTTTTCTCTTTAAGTGTGTTATACTGCTTATCAGTTTTTGGACTCCTGGATACTTTTTTATCAATCACACCTTGAAATAAACCAACTATTTTGAAATGTTACATCATAACAATATGTAATTATTACATTACATTATTCTTTATTTAATTTCTGTTCGTTTTGAGTTTCATTTATACTTCAATAGCAAAATATTTATTTTTCGTTTGAAGCTTGATTTGCATATTCTAATTTAAGCATTACTCACTGTAAGATTTATTTATTCATTTATATTATTACTTGTTGTATGTTTTTTGCTATAATTGTTTATATAATTTCTGTTCGTTTTTGGTTTCATTTATTCTTTAACCGAAATTTTTGGTCGTTTTGAGTTTGAATTTTAGCAGGTATTTGTATCTTGACACTTACCCTGTAGCTGACTATAGGCTATTTTCAAGATTGTTTTGAGTAGAGTACTAAGTACCATTTCTACGACGCCATGTTCCTTCCCATGCTATTCTACGACGCAATGTTCCTTCCAATGCTATTCTATGTCTCTATGTTCCATCCCATGCTGTTCTACGACGCCATGTTCCTTCCCATGCTATTCTACGACGCCATGTTCCTTCCCACGCTATTCTATGGCACTATGTGCCCTCCCATGCTATTTTACGTCGCCACGTTCCTTCTCATGCTATTCTACGACGCTATGTTCCTTCCCAAGCATTTCTACGACGCTATGTTCCTTCCCATGCTATTCTACGACGCCATGTTCCTTCCCATGCTATTCTACGACGCCATGTTCCTTCCCATGCTATTCTACGACGCCATGTTCCTTCCCATGATATTCTACGACGCCATGTTCCTTCCCATGCTATTTTATGGCACTATGTTCCCTCCCATGTTATTCTACGACGCCATGTTCCTTCCCATGCTATTCTACGACGCTATGTACCTTCCCATGCTATTCTACGACGCTATGTTCCTTCCCATGCTAAACTACAACGCTATGTTCCTTCCCATACTATTTGCTTGAAGCTCTACACCTTTTCAAAGAGTGAGTATCCTCTAACACCTATACTTCCTTGGTACCTTTCTAAACAAAGTAATAAAAAAAAAGTCTTTAGCAACTTCGTTCATCATGATAGTGTATAAGGTTTCACGCCTACATTCACGCCTACAAGAATATACAGTGCAGTTTGACGTGCACATTGCAAAAAGCGACCAATCCTTTACCTATAAAGTGGTAAAACACGTTTTGAAACTATAGTCGAGATTGTATGGAAAATACAATTCTCTGGTTCAAATGTGAATTTTAAGTCCAGTTTTGGATCAAAAAATAAAGTATTTCCGTAAAATCTGAGCTATTAAGGGGTTTTGACCGTAAACTAGTTTTTTGTAAGAAAATTATGGAAAATACATTTCGTTGACTCATAGGTGAAACTTAAGTTTATTGTAAGAAAATTACAAAAAATGCATGTCCCTGGTTCTAATGAGAAACCTAATTCCATTGTTGGATCGAAAAATAAACCTTTTTCATAGAATATGAAATTAAAAGAATTTTTGACCGAAAACATTAAGGTTTTTGTAAGACAGTTATAAAAAATACGGTTCATTTGCTCATAGGTGAAAATTAAGTCCAGTTTTTGATCGAAAAATAAACTATTACCGTAGAATCTGAACTAATAAAGGTTTCTGGCCCTAAACTCTAGTTTTTTGTTTCCTTAAAATATGAGCTAATAAAGGTTTTTGTCCGTAAACTCTAGTTTTTTTAAGAAAATTATGGAAAATACAATTCTATGGTTCAAACGTGAAATTTAAGTCCAGTTTTGGATCAAAAAATAAACTATTTCTGTAAAATCTGAGCTAATAAGGGTTTTTGACCGTAAACTCTAGTTTTTTGCAAGAAAATTATGGAAAATACAATTCTCTGTTTCAAATGTGAACCTTAAGTCCATTTTGGATCGAAAAATAAACTTTTTCTGTGAAATCTGAGCTAATAAGGGTTTTGGTCTGTAAACTCTAGTTTTCGTAAGAAAATTATGGAAAATACAATTCTATGGTTCAAATGTGAAATTTAAGTCCAGTTTTGGATCAAAAAATAAACTATTTCTGTAAAATCTGAGCTAATAAGGGTTTTTGACCGTAAACTCTAGTTTTTTGCAAGAAAATTATGGAAAATAAAATTCTCTGGTTGAAATGTGAAACTTAAGTCCATTTTTGAATCAAAAAATAAACTATTTCCGTAAAATTTGAGCTAATAAGGGTTTTTGACCGTAAACTCTATTTTTTTGTAAGAAAATTATGGAAAATAAAATTCGTTGGCTCAAATGTGAAATTTAAGTCCAGTTTTGGATAAAAAAAATAAACTGTTTCTTTAAAAAATAATCTAATAAGGGTTTTTGATTTTGATCTCTAGTTTTTTGTATGAAAATTACGGAAAATGCAATTCTCTGGTTCAAATGTGAAACTTAAGTCCAGTGTTAGATCGACAAATAAACTATTTCTGTAAAATATGAGCCAGAAAGTGTTTTTGATTGTAAACATCTATTTTTTTGTAAAAAAAAATTATAGTAAATAGAATTCTCTTGTTCAAATGTGGAACTTAAAACATTTTTCCGATCGAAAAGTAAATTATTTTCGTAAAATCTGAGCTAATAAAGGTTTTTGACCGTATACTCTAGTTTTTGTGTTTCTGTAAAATATTAGCTAATAAAGATTTTTGTCCGTAAATTTTAGTTTTTTGTAAGAAAATTATGGAATTTCGTTGGCTCAAATGTGACATTTAAGTCCAGTTTCGGATCAAAAAATAAACTATTCCGTAAAATCTGAGCTAATAAGGGTTTTTGACCGTAAACTCTAGTTTTTGTATGAAAATTATGGAAAATACAATTCGTTGGCTCATAGGTGAAACTTAAGTCCAGTTTTGGATCGAAAAATAAACTTTTTCCGTAGAATCTGAACTAATAAAGGTTTTTGACAGTAAACTCTAGTTTTTGTGTTTCCTTAAAATATGAGCTAATAAAGGTTTTTGTCCGTAAACTCTAGTTTTTTGTAAGAAAATTATGGAAAATACAATTCTCTGGTTCAAATGTGAAATTTAAGTCCAGTTTTGGATCAAAAAATAAACTATTTCCGTAAAATCTGAGCTAATAAGGGTTTTTGACCGTAAACTCTAGTTTTTTGTAAGAAAATTATGGAAAATACAAATCTCTGGTTCAAATAGGAAACTTAAGTCCAGTTTTGAATGGAAAAATAAACTATTTCCGTAAAATCTGAGCTAATAAGGGTTTTGACCGTAAACTCTAGTTTTTTGTAAGAAAATTATTGAAAACTGTTCAAGTGTGAAACTTAAGTCCGATTTTGGATCGAAAAATAAACTATTTACATAAAATCTGATCTAAAAAGTGTTTTTGACCGTGAACTCTAGTTATTTGTAAGAAAATTACGGAAAATCCAGTTTTGGATCAAAAAAAAACTATTTACGTAAAATCTGAGCTCATAATGGTTTTTGACTGTAAACTCTAGTTTTTTGTAAGAAAATTATGGAAAATACAATTCTCTGGTTTAAATGTGAAATTTAAGTCTAGTTCTGGATCAAACAATAGACTATTTCCGTAAAATTTGAGCTAATAAGGATTTTTGACCGTAAACTCTATTTTTTTGTAAGAAAGTTATGGAAAATACATTTCGTTGACTCATAGGTGATACTTAAGTGCAGTTTTGGATCGAAAAATAAACTATTTCCATAGAATCGGAACTAATACATGTTTTTGGTCCTAAACTCTAGTTCTTGGGTTTCCTTAAAATATGAGCTAATAAAGGTTTTCGTCCGTAAACTCTAGTTTTTTGTAAGAAAATTATGGAAAATACAATTCTCTGGTTCAAATGTGAAATTTAAGTCCAGTTTTGGATAAAAACAATGAACTATTTCCGTAAAATCTGAGCTAATAAAGGTTTTTGACCGTAAAGTCTAGTTTTTTGTAAGACAATTATGGAAAATACAATTCTCTAGTTCAAATTTGAAACTTAAGTCCAGTTTTGGATACTCCGAATGATGAGGACTGATGGTTCTAATTCAATATTTTTTTCATAAAAACAAACTATTTTTTTTAAACTTCGAAATTATTTAACTTTATTTTATTTTTTTTAATAATTTTTTTTTGTACATATCTGAAAATGACAAAAAGTACTTATGGCTATAAAACTTGTGCTCTTTGCTTGGTCAGAGACACGATGTGGATATCCCATCAGTACTCTATGGCCGGTTATCGACACTACCTAGTATTATGCATGCATTAAATCAGTATTTTTACGCAGTGGCACGATAAACGCATAAGTCATATCTTTAAAAAAAAGTGAAGATGGAGCATTTAATAAAGTGTGTTTACATGACAATATTATTGTAGTATTGAATGCCGACAAGGAGAAGTATTTAAACTATGAAACAAGTACAAGTGGTAGCACTATTGGAAATGTATGCATGCACTGTCAAGAGAGCAGGAGGACAAATTTCTTTGAAGTATCGAAAAAGTTAAACTCTTATTTTTTTGTATATGTGAGATTGAGATCTCCAGAGATGATTGCAATTGAATACAATGCCAGCAGAAAGAAGATTGACGATGATATAGAGGACAACTCCTTGTTACTGTTGCAGGTAATACATTACCTACTGATACAATAGATCGTCAGCTTTTGGTTACTAGCATACAACGGGAAGTCAAAAAAAGAAAGGCCTACTCTTCTACTAATATCATAAGCCATATCTGGTGTACGGGCCGAAACTATTATATGTATGAAATTAACGTAGTAATAGACATTGAAATTACCATGAAAATAAAAAGGGCATTGGCAGAAAATGTCACTATGGAATATAAAGATGAATCGATGAAAAACAAAGCACCTGCAGACGTTAATGCCATTGATGAAACAGTCATTGAACCAAATAATACCAAAGACGAAAAGCATATTGAGCCTGTTGATGAGACACCAGTAAAAATTGTGTATGACTCAAAATGAAATAATGATTATTCTACTGATTACGAACTAAGAGACAATAGCTACAATATGAAGAGAGAGCATGGTGAACTATTTTAAGCAACAGATTCAAAATGTCCAAAGTTGATCATTGATATTAATAATGTATCATAATATATTTTTGTATTAATATTCTACATATCATTATTTCATTAAAATATATTATACATTACATTGTTATGTGTTCATTATTTTTAGAGTAAGCTAGCATATCAAACGTTTATAATGTCTATTAAAACATCGGAGATGTAGGAAAAGGAATTTGCATGCATTTATTGTCAGACACATGGGACAACATTGACAAAATCTAGGTATCAGAATGAATAAATTCTTTATCAACATCCGTTGTTAGATATGTCATTATGTAATTATGAAAAACTTGTAAGTAAGTAAGTAAGTAACAAACTCTTTCTTGAATTCACCTCTTGGATACACAATACAGAAATTTAATTCAGGAAACTATTAAAAAAATTGAACAAATTCTTTATTAACATTCATTATCGATTGAAGTCGCTTCCTAGACAGATAATACAGCAATTTCACAAAATCTAAGTATAAAAGTGATTAAGTTCTATATCAACATCTATTTTTCGGATACATAGGAACAAGTTTACAAAATCTAAGGGCTAGAGTGAATAAATTTTTTTTTATCAGCATCTTTTGTCAGATACACCGCATAAAATTGAAAAAATCTAAGTAACAGAATGAATAAATTTTTTTTATCAACATTCTTTCTGAGATGAATCAAAAAAAATCGACAAAATCTACATTTCTGAATGAATAAATGCTTTAACAACATCCTTTATCGGATATGTCGGATAAAATTGACAAAATCTAAGTATCAGGGTGACTAAATTCTATATCAACATCCTTTTCTCGGATACACATGATAAAATTGACAAATTCTAAGTGTTAGAGTGAATAAATTTTTTTATCAACATCTTTTTGCCAGATACACCGGATAAAACTGACAAAATCTAAGTATCAGAAAGAATAAATTCATTATCAACATCCTTTGTCAGATATGTCGGATAAAATTGACAAAATCTAAGTATCAGAGAGAATATTTTTCTTATCAGCATCCTTTGCCAGATATATCGAATAAAATTGATAAAATATAAGTGTCAGAGTGAATAATTTTTTTATCAACATCCTTTGTCAGATACATCAAATAAAATTGACAAAATCTAAATTTCAGAATGAATAAATGCTTTAACAACATCCTTTATCGGATATGACAGATAAAATTGACAAAATCTAAGTATCAGAGTGACTAAATTTTTATCAACATCCTTTGCCAGATACATCGGATAAAATTGACAAAATCTAAGTGTCAGAGTGAATAAATTCATTATCAACATCCTTCGTCGGATATGTCGGATAAAATTGATAAAGTCTAAGTATAAGAGTGATTAAATTCCATATCAAAATCATTTTCTCGGATACATGGGGTAAAATTGACAAAATCTAAGTATAAGAGTGAATAAATGCTTTATCAACATCCTTTAAATGCATTATCAACACCATTTGTCGGCTATATCGGATAAAATTTACAAAATCTAAATATCAAATTGAGTAAATTCTATATTAACATCCCTTTCTCGGGTACATGGGATAAAATTGACAAAATCTAAGTATCAGATTGATTAAATTCTATATCAACATCCCTTTCTCGGATTTAACATTTCTTCATCCCTTTCACTCGTTTCAAATTTGAACCAGAGAATTGTATTTTCCATAATTTTCTTACAAAAAACTAGAGTTTACGGTCAAAAACCCTTATTAGCTTAGATTTTACGGAAACGGTTTATTTTTAGATCCAAATCAGGACCTAAGTTGAGCCAACGAATTGCATTTTCTATAATTTCCTAACAAGAAAATACAGTTTACGGTCGAAAACCCTTATTAGCTCAGATTTTAAAGAAATAGTTTTTTTTATCCAGAACTGGACTTAACTTTCACATTTGAACCATAGAATTGTCTTTTCCATAATTTTCTTACAAAAACTAGAGTTTACGGACCAAAACCCTTATTAGCTCATATTTTACGGAAATAGTTTATTTTTCGATCCAAAAATGGACTTAGGTTTCACATTTGAATCGGATAATTGCATTTTCCGTAATTTTCTTACAATAAAAGAGAGTTCACGGTTGAAATCCTTATTAGTTTAGATTGTGCAGAAATAGTTAATTTTTTTAAATACAAAACCGAATTTAAATTTTCCATTTGAACCAGAAAATTGCATTTTCCATAATTTTCTTAAAAAAACTAGAGTTTAAGGACAAAAACCCGTATTAGCTCATATTTTAAGGAAACACAAAAACTAGAGTTTACGGTCAAAAACCCTTATTAGCTCAGATTTTACGGAAATAGTTAATTTTTCTATCCAAAACTGGACTTAAGTTTCACATTTGAATCAGAGAATTTTAGTTTCCATACAATCTCGACTATAGTTTCAAAACATTTTTGACCATTTTCAAGGAGGCACACTTGTGCCTCTATAAAGAGGCGACCCACCACAATGTTAAGCGATTTCAGGTCCCAGAGGTCGCAGAGAGACGGAGGTAATCGCATTTTGTAGCCCAAGCTCAAACTAAGAAACTTGCAAAATTTCATCCTCCTCTGACTTTATCTTCATGGGGTAAACTGGGACGGAAGTTTCGACTCTCCCACCACAGCCCCCCTTTAAAGTTGTCCGATTGGGCTGAAATTTGGAGGTTCAGCTTTCCTAGGGCACAGGAGCTAATCCTCGAAATTTCAGCTCAATCTGATCACTTATTCCCTGTTTTCAAAAAACCAAATATAGCCACTTAAAATTCATCATTTTTTTTTTCTTAGCCACGCCTACAGGCCACAGTTGGCAACTGATCCGGGTGAATGAGGACTCATTCGAAGCAGAATTCGACCTGTTAGGGCCTTTTGATATTTTCAGACCGAAGAAATTATCCCCCGAATTTACATTTACGAAAAACCTCGTTTTCCTATAAGAACCCGCTATAAGCGGGCTAGCCCGCGAAGACGCGGGCTCGTTTTCCTATAAGAGCCCGCAAGCGATTTCCGGTCCTAGCGATCGCAGAGAGACAGCGGTAATCGCATTTTGTAGCCCAAGCTCAAACTAAGTAACGTGCAAAATTTCACCCCTCCCCCTCCGACTTTATCAAGGAGGCACACTTGTGCCTCTATAAAGAGGCGACCCACCACAATGTTAAGCGATTTCAGGTCCTAGAGGCCGCAGAGAGACGGCGGTGATTGCATTTTGTAGCCCAAGCTCAAACTATGAAACGTGCAAAATTTCATCCTCCTCCGACTTTGTCTTCATGGGGTAAACTGGGCCGGAAGTTTCGACCCTCCCACCACAGCCCCCCTTTGACGTTGTCCGATTGGTCTGAAATTTAGAGGTTAAGTTTTCCTAGGGCCCGGGAGCTTATCCTCGAAATTTCATCTCAATCCGATCCCTCCTTCCCTGTTTTCAAAAAAACAAATATAGCCACTTAAAATTCATTTCTTTTGTTTTCTTAGCCACGCCTAAAGGCCACAGTTGGCACCGGATCCGGGTGACTGAGGACTCATTCGAAGCAGAATTCGACCTGTTAGGGCCTTTTGATATATTCAGACCGAAAAAATTATCCCCCGAATTTACATTTACGAAAAACCTCGTTTTCCCATAATAGCCCATGTTAATTTTTCCCACCACAACCCCCCTTTGAAGTTGTTTGATCGGGCTGAAATTTAAAGGATAAGCTTTCCTGGGGCCTGGGAGCTTATCCTGGAAATTTCAGCTCAATCTTATCACTCCTTCCCTGTTTTCCAAAAACCAAATATCAAGTTTTGCTTGCGTCAAAAAGATTCTCCTTACTAAAAAACAATTACAATTATGTCTCTTTAGTGCAACGGTTGAAACTCCTGGCTGTCAGGCGGTAAACCCGGGTTCGATTCACCGATAGATAAAATTTTTTATATACTGAATTTAAATTTTAAAAAAGAAACTCAGTTTCTTTTTTAAATTATTTGAAAAAAATTATGTTTTCTAAAGAGTTAAAGAGGCTGAGTTACAAGGTCGACCCTTAAAACACCCTGTCGAGAAAGAAAAGAATAATACACAATCATCTAACAGTTAGTCAAGCAATAATAAGTAATAAACTGTACAAAAACGTGCAGAAATTATTTGAAAAAAACTACGTTTTCTAAAGAGTTAAAGAGGCTGAGTTACAAGGTCAAACCTTAAAACGTACAGGGATTAGGAGGCACAGTTGGGGGGCTGCCGCCCCCAAACCCCCGCTTTCGCAGCCTGGAAATAAAAAAAAGTTTTTTAAAGTGAAAGTAAGGAGCGACATTAAATCTTAAAACGATCAGAAATTATTCCGTATATGAAAGGGGCTGTGCCCTCCTCAACGCCTCGCTCTTTACGCTAAAGTTTTTATTGTTTAAAAAAATGAGTTGTGAGAAAGTCAAACTTTAGCGTAAAGAGCGAGGCGTTGAGGAGGGCACAGCCCTTTCATATACGGAATAATTTCTGATAGTTTTAAGATTTAATGTCGCTCCTTACTTTCACTTTAAAAAACTTTTTTTATTTACAGGCTGCGAAAGGGGGGTTTGGGGGCGCCAGCCCCCAACTGTGCCTCCTAATCCCTGTACGTTTTAAGGTTCGACCTTGTAACTCAGCCTCTTTAACTCTTTAGAAAACGTAGTTTTTTTAAAATAATATAGGTAAAGGATTGGTCGCTTTTTGCAATATGCACGTCAAACTGTTCTGTATATTCTTGTAGGCGTGAATGTAGGCGTGAAACCTTATAAACTATCATGATGAACGAAGTTGCTAAAGACGTGTTTTTTTTATCACTTTGTTTGGAAAGGTACCAAGGAAGTATAGGTGTGAGAGCTTCAATCAAATAGTATGGGAAGGAACATAGCGTTGTAGAATAGCATGGGAAGGAACATAGCGTCGTAGAATAGCATGGGAAGGGACATAGCATCGTAGAATAGCATGGGAAGGAACATGGGGTCGTAGAATAACAAGGGAGGGAACATAGTTCCATAAAATAGCATGGGAAGGAACTTGGCGTCGTGGAATATCATGGGAAGGAACATGGCGTCGTGGAATAGCATGGGATGGAACAGAGTGCCATAGAATAGCATGGGAAGGAACATGGAGTCGTAGAATAGCATGGGAAGGAACATAGCGTCGTAGAATAGCTTGGGAAGGAACATAGCGTCGTAGAATAGCATGGGAAGGAACGTGGCGTCGAAGAAAAACATGGGAGGGAACATAGTGCCATAGAATAGCATGAGAAGGAACATGGCGTCGTAGAATAGCATGGGAGGGAACATAGTGCCAGAGAATACCATTGGAAGGAACATGGCGTCCTAGAATAGCATGGGAAGGAACATGGCGTCGTAGAAATGGTACTTAGTACTCTACTGTTTTGACACTTACTCTACAATTTTTCTCAAAAAAGAGACCGTTTTGGTGTGTTGTGTGTAATTTTTCTTTTTTCGGTTTAAGTTTGATTTGCATTTTCCATTTTAAGTATTACTCGCTTTAAGATTTACTTATTCATTTATATCATTACTTGTTGTATGTTTTTCTGCTAATATTGTTTATTTAATTTCTGTTCGTTTTGGGTTTCATTTATTCTTTAATAGTAATTTTTGGTCGTTTGAGTTTGAATTTTAACAGGTATTTGTATCTGCTGACCTTAAGTTTAAAATGGCCTTTACTTTTCTTTGAAAAACTTCTTTTTCGGAAAGTTTTTTTTTAAATCAGTTTTTGTTCGTTTTTGATTGCAAAAATTTTCAAGTTTTTCAAAATACCTTATTACAAAATCACACTTTTTTTTCAAATCAAATGTTCAACAAAGTATCAGAATTAGTATCAAAGTAACAATATCAAAGTAAAAAAATGGGTTTGTGTTCACCTCGGAGTTTTTATTAGCTGATGTTTGAACTATTTTTAACAAAATGACTATCACAAAATTTTTATCGGACGGGTTGGGAGAAAAAGGGCATAGGGGGGGGGGGCTAATTGCACTTCGATCTCTTTTGACTCTTTAATTGTGAACTTGAACTTTCTATTTTCAATCAAATGAGCCCTCTCTGAAGTTTATACGAGCATCCCTTCTATAAGACCCATATATGCACCCAGAGCATAATTTACAACGCCTATCCCCGGGGCCTAGGGGGGGGGGCGTTTGTCGACCCCAGAGTTTTAATATATGATGTTTTCAACTATTTTTAACCAAATGGCCGCCTTAAAATTTTTATTGGATGGGTCGGGGGAAGAAAAGGCGTGGAGGGGGGGGGGCTAGTTGCCCTCCAATCTCTTTTGACTGAGAAAGTGAACTAGAACTTTTAATTTCGAATCAAATGAGCCCTCTCTGCAGCTTATATGACCATCTATTTCATAAGAATCATATACGGCCCCAGGACATAACTTACAACACCTACCCTCGGGCCGTGGGGGTTGTGTCAACACCGGGATTTTTGTTATCCGACCTTTGAGCTATTTTTACAAAAATAGCCATCTCAAAATTTGTATCGGATGGCTTTACGGAAAAAAGGGCATTGGGGTGGAGCTGTTACCCTCCGATCTCTTTTGACTCTCAAACATTGAGCTAGAGCTTTCAATTTTCAATCAAATGAGCCGTCTCTGAAGTTTATACGAGCATCCCTTCCATAAGAACCATATATGCAACCAGGGAATAACTTGCAGCGCCTGCCCCCGGGTCCTTGGGAGCTGTGTCGACACCAGAGCTTTTGTTATCTGACTTTTGAACTATTTTTGACAAAATGACTATATCAAAATTTTATTGGATGCATTGGGGGGAAAAGAGGCGTGGGGAGATAGTTGTCCTCTGATCTCTTTTGACCTTTAAAAACTGAAGTAGAACTTTCGATTTTCAATCAAACGAACCCTCTCTGAAGTTTATACGAGCTTCGGTTCCATAACAGATATATTTGCCGGCGGGCATAACTTACAACGCCTATCCCCGGGCCCTGGGGGTTTTGTCAACCCCGGAGTTTTAATATCTGATATTTGAAACTATTTTTAACAATACCCTCCGATATCTTTGGACTCTTAAAAATTGAACTAGAACTTTCAATTTTCATTCAAATCAGCCCTCTTTGAAGTTTATACGAGCATCCCTTCCAAAAAAAACATATATGCCACCAGGGCATAACTTGCAGCGCCTGCCCTTTGGCCCTGGGGAGTTGTGTCGACACCAGAGCTTTTGTTATCTGAACTTTGAACTATTTTTGACAAAATGACTATATCAAAACTTTTATCGGATGCATTTAGGATGTGAAGAGGCGCGATTAGATAGTTGCCCTCTGATCTCTTTTGACTCTTAAAAACTGAACTAGAACTTTTGATTTCCAATCAAATGAACCCTTTCTGAAGTTTATATGAGCATCCCTTCCATAATAGCTATATATGTCGGCGGGCATAACTTACAACGCCTACCCCGGGCCCTGAAATATTGTGTCGACCCCGAAGTTTTCGTTATATGATCATTGAACCATTTTGAAAAAATGGCTCTCTCAAAGTTCTTATCGGATGGTTTTGAAGAAAATGGGGCGTGGAGAAGTAGGCTAGATGCCCTCCGATCTCTTTTGACTCTTAAAAAGTGAAGAAGAAATTTCAATTTCCAATCAAATGAGCTCTTTCCGAAGCTTATACGATCATTCCTTCCATAAGAACCATATATGCCCCCAGAGCATTACTTACAACGCCTCTCCCGGGTCCTGGAGTTTTTGCGTCAGTACACGAGTTTTTCTTATCTGACCTTTGAACTATTTTTAGTGAAATGGCTATCTTATATTTTTAGTGAAATGGCTATCGAGGTTACGTGCGCGCACGTAACCTCGTCTAAATTAACCTTAAAAAATGAAATAAAGCTATGTCGACTTTGCATGTTGATTTCACAACATTATTTTAGGTTTTTTTTTTCTTGTCCCAAACTATTTTTTTTATCATGAACCGTTTAGAGACCAATTTGATCTGTACACATTGAAAATTGTTTGTGATAAAGAGAAAAAAAAAGAATTGTCCTGTTATTGACATTAGCTAGTTTAATTGTGCTAGCTTGCACACACACACACACACACACACACACACACACACACACACACACACACACACACACACACACACACACACACACACACACACACACACACACACACACACACACACACACACACACACACACACACACACACACACACACACACACACACACACACACACACACACACACACACACACACACACACACACACACACACACACACACACACACACACACACACACACACACACACACACACACACACACACACACACACACACACACACACACACACACACACACACACACACACACACACACACACACACACACACACACACACACACACACACACACACACACACACACACACACACACACACACACACACACACACACACACACACACACACACACACACACACACACACACACACACACACACACACACACACACACACACACACACACACACACACACACACACACACACACACACACACACACACACACACACACACACACACACACACACACACACACACACACACACACACACACACACACACACACACACACACACACACACACACACACACACACACACACACACACACACACACACATACATACACATACATACACACATATCTACACACACACCCATACATACACCCACACACACCCACACACACACACTCACGCACACACTCGCCCCCACACACCCACGCTCACACTCTCACTCACAAACCCCCACACACATACACACAGACACACCCCCCCTCACCCTCACACACCCACACACATAGACACATTGTTACTTACTTACAATTTTTTCATAATTTCTTGAATTAAATTTCTGCATTGTGTATCAAATAGGTGAAAACAATAAAGAGTTTATTACTTACTTGCGATTTTATCATGATTTCTTGAATTAAATATCTGTATTGTGTCCAGGAAGCGAGTTCGAGAAAGCGATTGTTACTTACTTACAATTTCTTCACAATTTAATGAAAAGAATAGAACTATTCTAAAGAATAAAGACGGGTTAATTTTAAAGATATTTATTGCTTAAATGTATTAACAGATTTTTTGAGAAAAAAACAACACATGTTTACATAAAACTAGTACTTAGATTTCACTCTTAAACATCCAGAAACGATTGTCCCATGATATAGAATAGTTTCTACCATGTCTTATGGATTTATCACGATCAGGTATGTCCTTAGGTATCCACTGTGCGAAGAATCTAACCTCGTCTTCAGGACGGTGATAACCCCCTTCAAATTTAGGACACTTAAACTCTTCTAGATTGAAAAGTGGAATCCTAGGGTCACACTTTTGAATTAAAACTTTATCTGTAGGTACATTGCCCTTTACGTAGAGTGCTTCAACCCCGAAAAAGCTGCAAATTTCACTGATTTCCTCCTGAACATTTCTCAGTTCCTGACCAGCATTACTAAGTGGCTTAATCACTATTGTAGAATCCTTGTCTGTTCATATAACGTCACGTAGTACTCAAGAAGGTCTTATCGAACTCTAACATGTTATAGTTCACTAGTCAATGACAAAAGTCAATTTCGTTGAGTTCCAAAGACAATAATAAAAACACATATTTAAATGGAGCACCAGATGAGAGTTTTTTTAAACCGATAAATTCGGTGTCAAACAATCCAATCATCTTGGAAGCTATTAATGCAGTTGTTAAGTAGAAAAATACTTCATCAAACTTTTATACCTTCGCTCAAGGTTGAATGGAGCTATGGCTAGGGGGATGAGTCCTAAAACCATTTGAATTCATTGTGGGGAGGAGTCATAAGACCTTTAGAATTCACTGCGGGGAGAATTCATAGAACTCTCGGTATCTATTGCTTGCAAATGAAGTCTGGAAATTACATTTGTTTTATATAATTTCTGTATTGTTTATCCAAGACGTGAATTCAAGAAAGAGTTTGATACTTACTTACTTACAATTTTTTCATAATGACAAATCCGACAATTGATGATGATAGAGAATTTATTCATTCTAATAGATAGATTTTGTCAATGTTATCCGAGGTATCCGACATATGATATCGATAAAGAATGTTAATAAGGAATTTGTTCAATTTGATACTTAAATTACGTCAGTGTTATCAAGCGTATCTGTCAAAAGACATTGATAAAGAATTTATTCACTCTGATGCTTTGATTTTGTCAATGGTATCCCAAGTATCTGCCTATAGATGTTGATAGAGAATTTATTCATACTTATACTTAGATTTTCTCTATGTTGACCTATCTATCCGATATATGCTGTATGTAAATTCCTTTTCTTACATCTCCGATGTTTCAATAGACATTCTAAACGTTTGATATGCTAGCTTACTCTAAAAATAATGGACACATAACAATGTAAGGCATAACATATTTTTATTGAAATAATGTCATGTAGAATATTAATACAAAAAATACATATTATTATACATTATTAATATCAATGAACAACTTTGGACATTTTGAATCTGATCCATAAAATGGTTCACCATCTTCTCTCTTGATACTATAGCTATTGTCTTCTCTTAGTTCGTAATTAGTAGAATAATCATTATTCCATTTTGGCTCATACACAATTTTTATAGGTGTGTCATTGACAAGCTCAATATGCTTTTCGTCTTTGGTATTATTTGATTCATTGAGTGTTTGATCAATGGCAGTAACGTTTGCTGGTACTTTGTTTTTGATCGATTCATCTTTATATTCCTTAGTGATATTTTCTGCCAATGCCCTTTTTATTTTTCTAGCAATTTCACCGTCTATTATCACACTATTTTTACACAGGTAACAGTTCCGGCACGTAGACAGGATATGGTTTATGATATTAGTAGAAGAGTATGCCTTTCTTCTCGTCTTTGCTTTCATTTGAATGCTAATACCCAAAAGATGACGATATGGTTTAACACTGGGTAACATGTTGCCACAAGCAATGACAAGAAGATGTCCCTCTTCATCAACTATTATTTTTATGTTGGCATTTTCTTTGAGTGCAATCATCTCTGGAGATATCAATCTCGCATAACCACCATCATAAGAGTTGAATTTTTTTGGTATTCCAAAGAAATTTAATTCCTTACTATCATGACAATGCATGCATACATTTCCAATAGTGCTACCACTTGTACTTGTTTCATAGTTTAAATACTTCTCCTTGTCGGCATTCAATGCTACAATAACCTTGTTATGTGAACACACTCTATTAAAATGTTCCATCTTCACTTTTTTAAAAGATATGACTTATGTGTTTATCGTTCCACTGCGTAAAAAATACTGATTAAATACATGCAATAGATTAGGTAGTGTCGATAACCTGTCATAGAATACCAGTGGGAAAGCCAAATCGTGTCTCTGACCAATCACAGAGCACAATTGTTAGAATCGTAAGCATATTTTGACATTCTAAGATATGTACAAAAAGAAAAAAAATAAATAAAGTTGAAAAATTTCGAAGTTTTAAAAAAGTTTGAATTAAATGCTTTTAGGATATCGAGTGCCCTTACTGAAAACTACTGCATTAGAAAATAAATTAAATTGATCCTATGACCTAAATTATTTCATCCGATGCGCCTACGAAAATCTAAAAAACGTAGGGCTGAAAACCCCAATCAGCTAATTAACTATTCTAATTCATGACTTCAGTCAAGTCAAACCACAAAATACTGAAGTAAACTTCCCAAATAATAAACCCCATGAATCAAACACCCACGAAAATCTAAAAAACCTAGGTCTGAAAACCCTAACAGCTAATTAACTATTCTAATTCATGATTTCAGGCACGTTAAACCACAAAATACTAAAGTTAACTTCTCAAATAATAAACCCCAGGAGTCAAACACACACGAAAACCTAAAAAACCTAGGTCTGAAAATCCCCAAACAGCCAATTAAATATTCTAATTCATAATTTCAGGCAAGTCAAACCACGAAATACTAAAGTTGACTTCTCAAATAATAAGTGAACCTAGATCAACTCAACTTTATTTCGTTTTTAATGGGCACCATGTAAAGAAAAACCACACGGAATCAGGCAACCGAGTCTCTCAAACCCCTTAAATCTCTTTTAAAAGATGCAAAAACTACTTATTTAACACAAAAACTTCGTTTTTATTGAGCACTAAGTAAAGAAAAACCACACGGAATTAGGCAACTGAGTCTCTCAAACCCCTTAAAGCTCTTTTAAAAGATACAGAAACTACTTATTTAACACAAAATTTCGTTTTTAATGGGCACCAAGTAAAGAAAAACCACATGGAATCAGTCAACTAATTGTCTCAAACCAAGTAGCGCTCTTTTAACATGAACGAGATCCGCTCTATTACCGAACAACAACCGTTTTTAATTGGTGCCAAGTAAAGAAAAACTTTACGTAATTATAAAACTCAGTCTCTTAGATCCTTCAAAGCTCATTCAAAATATACAAAAATTGCGTATTTAAAGTAAAGTGCAACTCACCCCGAAAGTAACCGTAACTCTAAAAACAGAATTTTAATAATTATAGATACATGAAAATGATTGGCTTTATACGCTGATTCCAAATACATAAATTTCCTTAGGTTTAATGTTATCCGTCAAAAGCTAAAACCTTGAGAATATTAAGCCCTTTAGAAGAAAAACAAAATCTTTAGTTATTAAGAAATTTCAACGACCATCCGGTTTCAGAATTCCTATCAAGTCGAACAATAAAGCAAAAATTATAACAACTACAAGATACATTAGACATTCATATCAACAAAGACAAATACTTGGGCACGCAAACACAAATCCAGACATGCTTACAAATAGAATCAGACACACAAACAGAGAAAGAAAGACACTTTAGACATTCAAACCAAAAAAGACAAATTCTTGGACTTGCAAACACCAACCCAGACATGCAAACAAATAGAATCAGACACACAAACAGAGAAAGACACACACTTTAGACATACAAAATAACAAAGACAAATTCTTGGACTTGCAAACACAAACCCAAACATGCAAACAAATAGAATCAGACACACAGACAGAGAAAGACAGACACTTTAGACATTCAAACCAACAAAGACAAATACTTGGACTTGCAAACACCAACCCAGACATGCAAACAAATAGAATCAGACACAGAAACAGAGAAAGACAGACACTTTAGACATTCAAACCAACAAAGACAAATTCTCGGAATTGCAAACACCAACCCAGACATGCAAACAAATAGAATCAGACACAGATACAGAGAAAGACAGGCAGTTTAGACATTCAAACCAACAAAGACAAATGCTTGGACTTGCAAACATCAGTCGAGACAAGCAAACAAATAGAATCAGACACACAAACAGAGAAAGACAGACACTTTAGACATTCAAACCCACAAATACAAATTCTCGGACTTGCAAACACCAACCCAGACAGCCCTTGAGGCAGATCCCATTTATTTTTGATTCTGAGTATTTTTGGTTTTCCCTCCAATATTGACTCCCCCCTGCTCTCAGAAATGGGGGAACGAAGGGCTTCTGAGCCTTCCCCTTGAGGCAGATCCCTTTTATTTTCGATTCTGAGTATTTTTGGTTTTCCCTCTAAAATTGACCCCCTCCCCTGCCCTCAGAAATGGGGGAACAAAGGGCCTCTGAACCTACCCCTTGAGACAGATCTCATTTATTGTCGATTCTGAGTATTTTGGGTTTTCCCTCCAAAATTGACCCCCCTGCGCTCAGAAATGGGGGAACGAAGGGCCTCTGAGCCTTGCCCTTGAGGCAGATTCCTTTTATTTTCGATTCTGAGTATTTTTGATTGTCCCTCCAAAATTGACCCTCCCCTCCCCGGCCCTCAGAAATTGGGGAAGGAGGGGCCGCTGAGCCATCCCCTTGAGGCAGATCTGGTTTATTTTCGATTATGAATATTTTTGATTTTCCCTCCAAAATTGACACCCCCTACCCTGCCCAAAGAAATGGGGGAACGTAGGGCCACTGAGCCTTCCCCTTGGGGAAGATCACGTTTATTTTCGATTATGAGAATTTTTTGTTTCCACGCCAAAATTGACCCCCCCCTCCTCGTCCCTCAGAAAGGGGGGCACGTGGTACCTCTGATCCACCCCCGTGCTGCATATCCTATTTATTTTCAATACGGAGTATTTTTGGTTTTCCCACCAAAATTGACCCCCCCCCCCCCCCAGCCCGCAGAAAAGGGGGAACGAAGGGAATGTTAGATCCTATTTTAAATTTACAATAATTTTAAAACATCCCTTGTGTATTATAAAGATCACATCAGAGAGGTAAGGCTAGGTCAAGTCACAATGTCATTCTATCGTCGTTTGCCATTTTCATAGACTGATGTTGTTTCAAATTTATAACAAATTACTTGAGTTAACAACCCCTTCAGGGTTACCTTAACTCCTAATCAGTTTAATCCTTTTTTTTCTCCCCCTTCATACAATCTAATCACTAATTAGAATCATTCACACTCCTATTATTCAAAACATTAATTAATATCGTTCATAGTGTCCAATTTGCGAATTCCTTATCTATTATACTCTTTGAAAGAGTTATTCAAACTTTGAAATGCTACAACATGACAGTCTATTTCATAGGCAAAATATTTGAATTCCTTTTATTCAAATCCAATCACCTATCAAGTTATCAAAAAATATTTGAATATATTAAGTTATAGGCAATACTGGTTTAGAAAAACTAGAATAGTCACATAATTTCACTTCATCGACCTTCAAATTCCATTTAGGTTGCCGTGACCAGAAGTATAAGGCCATGTGAGGGAGTTCTGAATCTCTTTGAAAATGTGTAGAGGCGTACGCAAATAACATAGAGATTCCTAGGGCCGTACGCAAATAGCATGGTTCTATGGCAGTACACAAATAGCATGGTCCTATTGCAGTATGCAAATAACATGGAGATTGCTAGGGCAGTACGCAAATCCTGACGAAGCATACTACTAACCTGCACACACATAATATTTGTTTATTGAGCTTATCAACCTCCCTCCAACATTCCATGAAATTTTCACCTGCCTCATTAGAAGTAATAATAGTAGTACCGGTAGTACTAGCAGTAACTGTAATTTAGTAGTAGTGGTAGTAGTAGTAGTAGTAGTAGTAGTAGTAGTAGTAGTAGTAGTAGTAGTAGTAGTAGTAGTAGTAGTAGAAATAGTAGTAGTATCAGTAGTGGTAATAGTAGTAGTATTGGTGGTAGCAGTAATAGGAGTAGTAGTAATAGTAGTAGTAGGGGTGACCAGCATTTAATCCCCCCCACCTCGAAAAATATCCTCCCGGAAAATACCATCCATTGAAAATATCCTCTACTCCTCCGGAAATATCCCCCGCAGAAAATACCCCCCATGGGAAATATTCCCCAAGGAAAACCCTCCCTGAGAAAATTCCTCTCGGAAAATACCCCCGTGAAAATACCCTCCCTACGCGGCTGGCTGATCTCCGCTTCTCAATCGGCCGGTTGGATCAGAACTCTAAATTTTTGATCTAATGGGCACACTCATTAGATATGAGATCATAGCCTATATATAATTATCTCAATTATATGAGATATATACTAATTCCAAATTTATAAGATTCGTTAACTTTAGTGTTATCCATTAAAAGCTACGAGCTGGAGAAAACTTCCCAGATTTTTTAAAAGGGAGAGAAAATCCATAAAAAGTCCAGGAATCATAATGAAAATAACACCATCAAATTCAGAGAATACGAGAACCCTCTTGTAGAAGTTTCAAGCTCCCATCTGCAAAAATGTGTAATTTTGCTCCATTAAGCCAAAATGAGTAGAAATAAATTGATGTAATTTTCTAGGCGTAAAATTACCTCAAACCTCCGTCAATAAATAAATTAAAAAAAAAAATGGACAGAAAGTACAATGAATAACCGAGACAAACTAAAAACGAGCAAAATTAACATGAGTAAGGTTGACAATCCCCACGCCTTCTCAAGACCAAAACAAAATTTGCACTTTACTGAAAATAAAATACATTTTAAATATTTTCATTTTTGACTCTAAAAAGAAGGATTAAGACTTTAAAAAATATATATCAGAATATGTATATTATTAATGCAACTACTTGCGCAAACAGCTGCTTAAGACTGTTACTACTTGTGCCTGCCAATACTTTAGATAACGACTGTGACCTTTTGCAACTGCAAATAATTGCAACTGTAACTACTTTTGACTATGACTAGAACTACTTGTGACAGCGAGTGAAACTACTCGGGACTACAAGTGTGAACGCTTGTGATTATATTTGACTACGTCTACTACTAATACTGTTGCGATCACGACTCTGACTGAGACTGATACTGCTAATTCTACTGCTACAACCACTGATATTGCTACTACTGCAGCTACTGCAACGCAACTATTAGTGCTACAGCTATCGAACTAAATCAAAAGAGTTTAAGTGTCTCCGGGTTGCCGAAATGACACATATTTGCAATAAGTCAGTAACAAAATATGATATTAAGTTGGCAGTATTTGTGGAGGTTAAATGGTAATAAAACTAATTCAAAAGGTTGCATTCAGATGGTCACAAGGGCCCCCGGGCTTACTTCCAGGAACATTCTAAGAATATTACTTTAGAATTTTAGTTACTTTGAGCAAGTTGTCAGGAATGCAGGACCTTCACGTATACGGGAGGGGAAGGGGGGATGCCCCCCCCAAACGTTTTGGTCACTCGGTAAAAAAAGAAGTCGGCAAAATCGTGAAGCGAATACGCCATGATTTTTCCGACGCCACTAAAATTCTTTGTTTGGTTTAAGAAACCCCACGAAAATACTGACATGTCATCTACAGAAAGTGCGAACTTGGTCAGTAAACGCAGTAGTTTACCTTATCCTGCCGTGAGTTTACAGATGGTGCCACGGTTTTCCATTTGGTTAAATAAAGAGCATTAAAGTAGTTAAATGATATGTGCCGAAATTTGAATCTCGGTCAGTGAATGGTTTTACTGACTCGTGCAGTGATTTTACGTATTGAATTCGAAACGGATATTATGCTAATTATTGACAAAAAAAAACAGTGGATAAAAATGAAAAGCCAGTCGGTAAAATCCCTTGCTAAACCCCCCCCCCACCCCCCACCCCTAAACATTTTGGCTAGTAACGATCCTGCTTGGATGTTTAGCTAAATCAATGGACAATGCTTGCATCGGGGTTGTCAAAGGACGTATCTAACCAACGGCTAAGTTTATTAAGTTAGAACTACCAGTGTACATGTTAAGGGGGATGTTAAACTCAATGAAACGAAACTATATGTATCAAATGAAACAAACGAAACAATCAGTTATTTATTGACAATGATTGATGTTCTTTTTACATCTGAATTATCATTTGATTTTGTTTCCACTCGTCCTAAGTTTAATTTGGCTATTTAATATCTTTGAAAAACTTCTTTTGTGGAAAAACAATTGAAAAAAAAAATTTCTTTAAGAAAACAAATCAGGCTATGCGTTCTTTTTACTGGCTTTAGGTTTGGTATAATAACATCAAATAAATACAACAGATAGGGAAAAGATAAGGCCACTTGGATTCCATCTCTGACATCCACTTGAGAAATGCTGTTATTGGGTTAAAAATAGTTATTAAAATCGATAAATAGGTGCTAAAAAGGATTTAAAAAAAAAGATAATTAAAGCCCACTTTTTAAGACGAAAGTACAGGACATTAATTTCTTTATTTCTCTTTGTTTAGCCTATTAGTAGATTATCTATATATTACTTACCATGGGAAAAGAAGACCAGTGAAATTAATTGTAAATTATTCGGTGCCATTGTACACTCAAGTGGTCAGAGCCAGTACCAAACAATTTGTTGTTTGCAGTGCCAATTCACTAAAATTGCAAAGAAGTCTTTAAGTCGGTTATTTACAAAGTCTTAGGTACTAATTATTATTATTATTATTATTTATTTTTAACCCACACTATACAGAGGTACAATACGTGGAGTATCACGGGGAAAAACACAAAAAATGCGACACAAGACAATATATAAATCAAAAATTACCAAATTACAGTGTAACACATAATAATTTAAAAGAAACGAGAGCAAAAAAAAAAAAATAACGTGAAAGGAGGGGGAAAAGAGGAAAAAAAAAAAAAACTGAAAACTTGCAAAATATAAAAAGCAGGCATTAATATTATCATTATTGGATTTTTACTCACTCTTTACAAATCTAAATTGTAGAATGACCAAACAGAGAAAAACAACTAAACAAATAAAAGAAAAATAACTTAGGACTGAAAAAACCTGATAAGGTGATGGTGCGGAGAAAAACGGATACAAGCAGTATTTGAAAGTTTTCTGTGTAGTGCTTCCAGTTTTTCAGTAATATTAGGAACAAGAAATATATTAATAATTACCCGGTTTTTGGTCCAAGGTGGAAGAAACAACAAAAATTTACAAAATCTAAAATAATTAATCCGGATTCTTTTTAACTCAGTTTTCTTCAGAAGGAGGAAAATTCCAGAAGCAAAAAGAATTGAATGGTCACAAAAAGTTGAGTAGAGCTTGGCTAACGCGAGTTTATTATATTTACCTCTATTGGCAACAATCTTAGCATATCCTAATTTAATTTTCATATTAATGTCTGAGACTATGCGCTGGCGCAAGCTGGGAAGACTATTAGTAATAGAAATACCGAACTATCGAAGAGAATCGACGAGAGGGATAGTAAAGCCACTACAGCGAAGGGAAGTACTACAAATATTATTAAAAGAAAGACATTTACATTTATCTACACTAAGAGAAAGGCCTATGTCTGAAAAAGAAGAAGCAACACGAGAAACCATGTTAGATAAACCAGTTTTAGTACGGCTTATAAGAAGCAGATCATCAGCGTAAGCCAGGTAGGAAACATCAGAAAAACCGGAGAGATAGGTAGCCGAAATATTTGCCAGAACTCCTGAAATACACAAATTAAAAAGGGTCGGAGATAAAACTCCACCTTGCCTTAAACCTCTTTTCAATTTAATATTAGATGCAGGCAGAGATTTCAGCCGAAGAAAAGAATTAGAGTACCAGTACCGAAGAAGCAAAATAACCGATAGATTGACACCGCAACCACGAAGAGCAGAAAAAAACTGACTATGACATACAGTATCCAAAGCTTTTGATAGATCTAAAGTACAAAAATATATACTCCTTCCCTTAGAAGAATTTTCAAGGAACAAAGATGATAATACACGATGTGCGTGTTGACAACCTACTTCGGGCTTAAATCCAAACTGGTTATCTCTCTCAAGCATATTATTAGTCACAAAAGGTATTAAAACATGCTCAAGAACTTTACTAAAAGTGCAGGAGACAGAAATAGGTCGGTAAGAAGAGCAAATAAAAGGAGAATTCCCCTTCTTTAAAATTGAAGAGACAGTACCACACAAAAAACTCTCCGGTACACTAGAAGTACAAATACACATCTGGAGAAGTAGGTGTATATGGTTAATAAGGGGGGGCAATCTAATAAATGGTGAAATCTAGATATACCATCATTATCAACATTATCTGATTTAAGTTTCTGAATTGCTTCAATTACTGATGAAAGAGAAATAGGAACACAGAGACGCTGAGATAGAGGGGTACTAAAAATAGCAGAAAGAGAATGAGAACACAAAGAATGCACATGGTAATTAACATTAGAAAAAATAGACGAGTAATGGTCATGCCAAGCAGAAGCAGGAAAACAATCACTATTTGGTACATCACTTATAATCTACTCAGAATTAATAACTTTTCGCCATTCTCTCTTTGACACTGGAAAATCCATACCACGATAACGCATAGACTTAAGATATTTTTCATATTCCCTGCGGGTCTTACGCTTAAGGTCAGAAACAATACCACAGGGCGGTCTATCACATTCATTCCAAACTTTTAACAAAAACTTAGCTTTATTTTTCAAAGTTTTTAAATTAGGATCTAAAGACCAAATAGGTTTTTGCGTACCACGTCTAACGTTGCAGCGGCACTACAACTGCCTCGGCATCTTTTAGACATTTAATTATTTGATTATAATAGCAATCCATGTCCTTTTTGCAATTCCCGTGTATAGAGCTCTGAATCAGATGATAGGGATCTCGTATAGCAGACAGCAGGCTTGTTAGTGTAAACGCATAAAGAGGAACATCAGCTTTCTTCCAATTACTTTTTTCAAACCATTTTGAAGACTGGGGTACTTTGCAAAAACTTGCAGGGTTTAAATTCAGCGTAAGAGTAAGTGAGATAGGGAGATGGTCTAAGTCTTGTTCTTCAGCATGTGCAAACACTATTGATGTAATAATACTAGGTGAGCAAATAATGTGATCAATATTGCTCTTACTGCCTGAATGGTGAATATAAGAATAAGGATGAGTTTTGGGTATAATATGATAAGATGGAAGGCAATCCAACAACAAATCACATCTCACTGATGAGTTATTTATATCCGTATTGAGGTCACCCATGATCATATAATCTAGAGAAATAGAAAGAATTTTTTCCACTAGAAACTTCAACGTGTTACAGGCTTTAGCAAATCTAGCCATCGATTTAGAGGAACGGTCATCATAAGGCATATAAGAATTAATGAAAACTATAGTGCCCATACGAACAGCCAAAAAAAACTCATCCGAGTAAAAAATCACCGGCGAAACCAAATTAGGATTGTGCTTAAAAACACAAGCTAGTCCGCCGGATGGCCGGCCTCTTGTGGCTCTTGCAGTAGTAAAAAACACATCATGATGAAGGCTACGACGCAAAACGTTAATACTAGAGTCTGTAAGAAGATGCTCCTGTAAACAAACCAAATCAAACTCATAGTAGAACTCATCAATAACGAAATCCTTATCCTTTGTACAATTAATATTAAAGAATATTATTGAAAACTCCAAAGTCATTGCAAAAAGTGGGAGCGCAACATTAGTTCCTTAGATACAGGGCAGGGCAAGCTATAAGAAGTATGATTTTTACCACAGTTAGCACACTTGGGAGCAACACTACAAGGACTATCCTTATTAGAAATATGAGGCCCAGCACATCTGGCACATTTCGGGACATTGCTGGTGCAAGCACGTTGAAAGTGATCGCATGATCGGCATTTGAAGCAGCATTTAGGTATTTCTTTAAATACGTGAATTTGAAAAAATTCATATCACACTTTAATTCCTTCTTTGAAATAAGCAGACTGAGTGAAGGAGTCTTCAAATTCCAGACTGACATAGTCTGGCCCAGTCGATTTGCACTTATTATACCTTGCAGTCTTTTAATAACTGAAAGGTCAACATCAACTGGGAAACCTCTGAGAATCCCAAAAAAGCGCTTGGATCGTACTTTAACTGTTGCTCCGGTAATCAAGTTCTGAACGGATGTACAAAAATCTTCAGTTGCAGATTTATCAATATTGACATACCATCTGTCTTTAACAGGTTTCACACTACAAACTAATTCATGCCCAGCTATTTGATCGAGAAGAGATTTGCGTTTAATCGGATCAGACAGATCTGAAGGCACTTTAGAAACAATAACTGTCATATGAGTGTCAATTGCTGGGGTAGGTTTTGGAAGTTGAGGAAAATTCAACTGATAATTGTCAATTTTCCCTGACATTTCAACAACCACTTATTGTAGCTCATTACACTTAGAGAGTAAAGAAGAATAATCATTTGCAGGGAGACATGGCCCCTCTGTAGGTAGCTTTATCAAAAACATACGTGCAAAAGTGTCACTACTGTCAAGAGATTTTAACAGTGAAATAATGTCACTAAAATGATTAGAAAGTGCATTGTTCCCCTTACGTACTGGGCAATCCGATTCAGCTGCACTTATTTGCCACAGTAAACTTTTAGCTTCTTTGACTATATTCACGTCAAAAAACTCCATACCATGTCTTTTAATAATATCCTCCTCAATTCTGCTTAGCAAATTGCTTTGAATAAAATTCAGAACAGGAGAATATACAAGTTCAGGCATTTCGTCGGAGCTTTTCATGGCTATCGCACTCACCACAAATTAAAAAGTCTCAATATTAAATCAGGAAAAAATACTCAAAAAAATGCAACAAAAGTTCTAATTCAAATATTGATCTTTTAAAACGAATGAAATTAGGACTTTCTATAGTAACCTGTCGTTTCTTGGTTTAGCTCGACCATGTCTCGTGTTCATATTCATTAAAAAAAAAAAAAATTTGTGTGCCCAAATTGTGTGCCCAAAATTATTCTACATACAAATAAAATAGAACTATAGAATATATTTTGATTAAGCTAGTTGAATAAATCACATAATAAAGAATCAATACCAAATTAAAAAACTCAACCCCCCCTCCAAAGAAAGAAGGAAAAATTAGACCAGAATAGCTTTTACATTCGCCGGCCAAGTCTTAAACCTTTTTTGATGCTAAAGCCACAAATTATAGATTAGGTTTCACCCTATATCTCACTCCAGGTAAAATACATGGACTGAAGTGTTCCTCAATTACATTGGCTTTCTAACCAAACTCGCCCGCTCACATAATGTCGTGCAGTGTCTTTGGATATAATAATTGGATTAAATAAAAAAATTGGATCAAATAAAAAAAAAAGTTTTTTTTTAAAGGGGCTGCCCCCTCCTCAACCCTTCGCTCTTTACGCTAGGGTTTTTGACTGTTTTAAAAAACAAAGTTGTGAGACAGAGTCAAACTTTAGCTTAAAGAGCGAGGGGTTAAGGAGGGGGCAGACGAAACTTGATGAAACTTATATATTTGAAATCAGCCTAAAAATTTGATTCTTTTGATGTATCTATTGGTATCAAAATTCCGTTTTTTAGAGTTTCAGTCACTAATGAGCCGGGTTGCTCATTACTTACAGTTCGTTACCACGACTGTTTGATAATGCACCACCCGCGCTTAGATTGTATTGGATAACGCTCCTTCCTTGCAATGTCATTGGACATCGTCAATCTTTTAGAAGCCAAATCATCTGATCGGATGGCTTTTGAGGTTTACAAAAATACTGAAGTGAGAAATTTGCTAAAGTATCATTAATTTGAGCCGCAGCACAGTAAGAAATTAAATAAAAAAAATTATCAAGTAAAAGTAAAGACTGGAATTAGAATTAATGCAAACAGGTATTATTATGTCTATCAGGGAAGCTGTCTCCTTCTAAATTCTCTGCCGTTTGCGCTAAAGTCTTATTTATCGATTAACAATAGTTTAGATATTAAAAAATACTTCTTATTCCAGATCCTCGGCAATTGTGTTTTAGCATTGGTTCTCAAAAAATTAGGGCAAGAAGTCAAACTTTAGCATTAAGGGAGGGTGTGGAGGAGCTGGTGACCCTACTAATATGTGAAATGATTTCAATTCAATTTAAGTTTTAATGTCATTATTTCAAGGGCAGATCCAGAATTTATTTTCGGGGGGAGGGGTTACTAATTTTTGACTCAGTTTTCGACTAATTTTACTGATTTTTACCTAGGTTTTACTAATTTTCGACTTATTTTCGACTTGGTCAAAAATTTCGGGGGGGGGGGTTCAAAGCGGGTAACCCCCCCCCCTGGATACGGCCTTGCATTATTTACTTTCATTTGAGAAAACTGGTTTTGTTGTTTCATTTAATTTCTGTTGGTTTTGTTATAAGATAAGATTTATTACAAAAAGCCTGCAGGATATAGCAATACAAAATGCAGCCTACAAACACAGCTTGAGAAACAAAGAAAATATTCATTCCTCAACTCAGACAGATCTTCACACTCGTATACCAAATTAAAAGAGATTATCATTCACAAATCAACAGTTAGGGCAAAAAAGGGGCCGGTCGCCAGCCTAAAATTTCCAAAAAATTTCCTTTTCTCACTAAATCCAAATTAACCCCTCTTACCAACAACAAATTATTCAAATCCTGTCTATTCAACCAAAATTTAAAATAAGCCCTGTCCCTCCAACAATTCTTAGTTTGGGAGTAAAACCTCAAAGACATGGATTAGTTTTTATGGGTTTGCCATTCTTGCATTTCTTGGTTGTTTAGAATTCGCTGGACTTCCTTTCATACTGACACGCTTTCATCCATGGGGCCTTTTCCTTCATTCCACATGCCTGAAAGGCCAGAAAGGTCCAGTATTTTCTTGACCTGATTTGGTCACGAATCATATCTACCGTACTACAAACTCTCTAAATAAGGTGACTTAAAAAGCCGAACTCTAGGTAGCCTCATTATTTTCTCCCGAAGTCTCACCATTTTAACCAATCTAACAGTCCATAAAGTGAAAAGCCCCAAATCTCCTTTTATTACCACTGAGCTAAATGAATCCTTCAAGCCTAAAGTTCTCTTAAAATATCTGAGCTGAACTACTTCTAACTTAGCTGCTTTAGCAAGCTAAGTTTATGATATGCTTATACATGGTTTGTTCAAAAGGTATCCAACCATAATCGCAAATTTTTCATCGTACGCTTTTTGATCGTAATCAAATGAAGCTAGGGAGGCAGGATTTGGTGCACATATGTAGGTGGTGCCAATGGGTATGATTAAAATGATTTCTTGTTTGCCGAAGCTTTCAGTCACCAGCAGACCCACAGCATAAGTATATATACGAATAAGTATATATTCGTATATATATATATATATATATATATATATATATATATATATATATATATATATATATATATATATATATATATATATATATATATATATATATATATATATATATATATATATATATATATATATATATATATATATATATATATATATATATATATATATATATATACTTATGCTGTGGGCAGACCGCCAATAAGTGAAAAAGTGCAAGTAAATATCATCGGCTTTCATTTTTTTAACAAAATGACAGAAAACAGGAACCAAGGTACTGCATGAAATTTGTATTAGAGCTTGGCGGCTCCCAGGTGGAAACAACCTGGAAGATTCAACAGATCTTCGGGAACAAAGCAATGAGCACCACACAGATAAAAGAGTGGTACTACTGCTTCAAAGATGGTCGCACATTAGTGGAGAATGAATCACGTTCTGATAGGCCCTCGTCATCCAGACATAAGATAGTTATTGACGGAGTGAGAACCCTGGTGATGCAGGATCGTTGAATCGCGATCAAAGAACTTGCAGACAAGCTGACCATCAGCATTGGATCCGTTCATTCCATTTTGACAGAGGATTTGGACTTCAGGAGAATCCCAGTGAAGTTCGTGAAAAAGCTGCTATCCATTAAGCAGAAGCGACTTTGTTAGACATTGCGCAAACATGTTAGGGACTGTGAAAAGTAATCCTGATTTCCTCATCACAGTGAACATTCGTTATGAGACCTTGCTTTATAGGCACGACCTTGAAATCAAGTTGCCGTCATCACAATGGAGGCATCCAACATTCCCAAGGCCAAAAAAAGCAAGGCAGGTTTGGAAAAGTTTCAAAGTCATAATCAATGTATTTTTGGATTCCTGCGGCCTGATCCATCACGAGTACGCTCTAGAGGGCGCAACAGCAACCAAGGAATAGTACCCAAAGGTTTTGCATTGCCTTTATGAGGCTGCAAGACGCAAACAACCAGACCTGTGGGCAGCGAGAAATTGGCAGCTCCATCACAACAACGCACCTGCTCATTCTTTACATATGATACAAAGTTTCCTGGCCAAACACAACACCCGTGCTTCGTCAGGCTCCTTAATCTCTCGGCATGGCTCTGTGTGACTTCTGGCTTTTCCTGAAGATGAAAATACTAATGAAATGGACCATATTTCTGTCCAGAGAAGTAATCATGTCCAATTCAACAGACTAACTGCGCGTCTTATCAAAAGAGGTGTTCCAACAGTTCTTCCGAGAGTGGCAGATTCATTGGGAGAAGTGTGCAGCGCCCAAAAGAGACTTCTTTGAAGCAGGTTAGTGTAAAAATTTTGAATGTGACTAAGAGTTTTTTTTAATGAATAAAAGTGGGAACAAACCCTCATTTCATAAGAATAAGGACAACTCCTCATTTTTTAGATAGAGTTAGGTCTCTCATGCATGTGAACTATCATTGCATAATTTCAATCAAAATGGCACTCCTCTTTGGAGGAATTTATTTCCTGTTTGTAAAATTATGCAAATTTGCATGTGCTAATAACTTCGAACAGGATATAGTACCTTAGAGGATAGCCCTATCTCGTCAATTATCAACTTTTTTTGTTTATGTAGCCGAGCCATTTATAATTAATTGGAGGGTTCCCTACTCTGCCCCGGAAAACCGATCCCTACTTTCGCAGAAATCTTAAAAATCCCATTTAGTATCTTGTGTTTTTAGCTGGAGATAGAAATATTAAGTTTTAATAAGACTTACATCAATAGGAAGTGTGAATTTCGGGTTTATTTTTCGATTAAATGGAGCAAAACGTTCGTTTTAAAGATAAGGAAAGGGCAGTCCCTAAAATTATCATTGACTTGACTTTTCAGTCCAATTTCATACTCAAACCATGGATTCTTTCACAGCTCTGGATGATGCCTAATCTCCTGGGATAATTCACTTATTACCCCTTTGTTTTTGTGACACTCGGCCAATGGCGAGGCTTGTACAAGAATTTTGAGGCATCATAGCCATTGAAATTAACAAAATTTGCATATGAAGAATTAGCATGAATAAATATTGTTGTTGCATATATCGTAATCAAAACTTTTTTCGAGTTCAGTTTCTATTGACAAGGGCTGTTCCTTGCGTACGGCTTGTTATTACGAGCTATTTGACCCAAGACTTTCTTAATTGTGAAAAAGGGCTAGTAATCCCTCATTCAACTACCATTTCTTACATTCAAGTTTAATCATCGTAAAGTAATAATTCAAGAATGATACTCATGCCTAAGAAAAGCACCCCTTGAAAATATAATAGGAGAGTGGAGGTTGGAAAATTAAAAAAAAACAACGGGTTATTATTTTCTTGATTCTAAGGACAAGTTCCTGTAAGAACCTGTCTAACAGGAATGTTTCGTATTAAAGCCAGTAGGGTGGTGAGAACCCGAAGAAAATACAAGGGCATTAAACTTTGTGTACAAATGGAAAAACGAGAAACACCGCCATTTAAACTCGATGATAATGAAGCTCGTGGTAGTACTTCCCCCATACAAATTTCCCCGTGACGCTCATGATACCCCCTCTTCCAACTACTATCTCTTTCCCTGCAGGCATGTGAATATAATCTCTTATGTTGCATAGGCAAAGATTGTCGCAATGGGAAGGATGCTAAAACCCCCAGGCGCTAATATTGAAGGCATATACCATGGATATTCTCGAGAATCAAGAGGGATTAGAGATAAGTATCAGTTTCTACTAGGAATGCACCAGTGTGAGGCATTAATGTCTCTGTACTTTAAAACTGATTATACAGTTGTTTTTTTTCAATAGATTTAAATTAATTTGCTATCTTAGAATATCCGCTCGATGGCTTTTCGTAATCCTTTGGACTGAAGTTATCGTTTTATGACACAGAATAAATAAGAAAACAGTTTTTAACTGAAAGTAAGGAGAAACATTAAAACTTAAAACGAACAGAAATTACTCCGTATATGAAAGGGTCTGTCCCCTCCTCAACGCCTCACTCTTTACGCTAGAGTTCGACTCTTTCTCACAACTCTATCTTTTTCAACAATAAAAAACTTTAGTGTAAAGTGCGAGGCGTTGAGGAGGGGACAGCCCCTTTCATATAAGGAATAATTTCTGTTCGTTTTAAGGTTTAATGTCACTCCTTAATTTCAGTTTAAAAACTTGTTTTTTTTTATTTAATTTCTGAACGTTTTTAAACTAATTTAGGTTTTGACTAATTTTACGACTAATTGACTAATTGATTAATTGAATAATTCTACGAAATGCGCACATTAATTTTGCCTTTTTTTTTGCTAAAAGGCTTTCTCGAAAGTTGTTTAATTCTATTTACGAACGTTTTTGTTAGTAATAAATACACGTAACTTATGAATGAACTAACGTAACGAACTTCTATATTCGTATATTAGGAGGGATCACCCTCTAGTCAATACCTCGCTCTTTACGCTAAAGTTCGAATTTTTTTCCAATTCTTCAAGAATGAACCCTTAATCACAAAGGCCGTTAATTAGAATATATAGCTCTTATGAAAGTACTAAAAAAAACTTTAGAGTAAAGAGCGAGGTATTGACTTGGGGGGCGAACCCAATCACACACGTAATAGTTTCTGTTTGTTTTAAGTTTTGATGTTGAAAAGTTTTCAGTTGAACAGTTTTTCAGTTGAAAACTTGTTTTTTTTTTATTTAACTTCTGATTGTTTTTTAAATAATGATGGGAAATCCGGCACCCCCTTTATAGCAATTTCCCTTCACCCATGAAAACTTCCTCCATGAAAAGATCCTCCCACATAACCCCCCATACAACCCCCCCCCCCGCCCCACTACCAGAAAAAATCCCCCCTAAAAACGTCCGTTTACTTCTTAATAACCAATGCTATATGTAAACAATGGGCAAACTTCATAACTTGCATCCATTTCCCCGAAGACTCTGGGGGAAAAAATCATCCCCAAAGACATAATTATTAGATTTTTCGACTATGATGAACAAAATGGCTGTCTTAAAATTTTAATTGGGTGACATTGGGAAAAAATAAGCGTGTGAGGGGGCCTAGTTGCCCTCCATTTTTTTGGTCACCTAAAAAAGACACTAGAACTTTTAATTTCTGTTCGAATGAGCCCTTCTACGGTGTTCTAGAACCACTGGGTCAACATGATCCCCCCTGGGAAAAAAACAACAACAAAAAAACAAACAAATAAACACACAACTGTGATCTTTCTTCTGGCAAAAAAAAATACAAAATTCCACATTTTTGCAGATAGGAGCTTGAAGCCTCTACAGTAGGGTTCTCTGATACGCTGAATCTGATGCTGTGATTTAAATTAAGGTTCTATGACTTTTAAGGTTTTTTTTTCTATTTTTAGAAAATAGGGCAAATTTTCTCAGGCGCATAACTTTTGATGGGTAAGACTAAACATGGTGAAACATATATTTGAAATCAGCACAAATATCTAATTCTTTTCATGTATCTATTGGTATCAAAATTACTTTTTTAGAGTTTCGGTTACTATTGAGCCGGGTTGCTCCTTACTTATAGTTCGTTACCACGAACTGTTTGATATAAGCAAATGCTGTTTTGTTTCAGCGCAATTTTTGCATGGTCATTAAGAAATTCGGTAGAATGGTCAGTTTTGTCTGAGGAACCTTCTTCTAATATTCTACGTCAAAAAAGTTAAATCACTGGAAAAAAAACAGCAACAAAAAAACAAAAAACTATCAAACAAGCATAGAAATGAACATACATCCATTCCCATCCTTGCTGAAACAAATGGAAAATTTCTAAATTCCTTCAAACAGTTTGTGGTAACAAACTGTCAGTAAGCAGCGACCCAGCTCAATAGTAACCGAAACTCTAAAAACACGGAATTTTGATACAAATAGATACATCAAATGAAGAGGATTTTTATGCTGATTTTAAATATATAAGTTTCATCAAGTTTAGTCGAACCTATCAAAAGTTACGAACCTGAGAAAATTTGCCCTATTTTTCGATAAGGGAGAATCCCTCTAAAAGTCACAGAAGTCTAATGAAAATCACACCATTAAATTCAGCGTATCAGAGAACCATACTTTAGAGGTTTCAAGCTCCTATCTGCACAAATGTGAAATTTTGTATTTTTTGCCAAAAGAAGGACCACGGATGCGTGTTTATTTATATGTTTTTTTCCCAAGGAGATGACCCCAGGGGTCATCGTATCGACCCAGTCGTCCTAAAATTTCGTGAGAGGGCTCATTTGAACGGAAATTAGAAGTTCTAGTGCCCTTTTAAAGTGACCAAAAAAATTGGAGGGCAACTAGTCTCCCTCCCACACTCATTTTTTCCCAAGGTCACCGGGTCAAAATTTTTAGATAGCTATTTTGTTCAGCATAGTTGAAACATCTAATAAATATTTCTTTGAGGACGACTTAATCCCCCACACTCGCCAAGGGAAGGGCTGCAAGTTATGAACTTTGCCCATTGTTTATATTTAGTATTGGTCATTGGTTAGTATACAGACGTTTTCAGGGGAGGATTTTTTCTTGGGGGGGGGGCGGATTAGATTACATTGGAGGATCTTTCCATGGAATAATTTTTCACGGGGGAAGAGAATTTCCATAAAGAGGATACTATGTTTCCCAGCATCACTTAAAAAACAATCAGAAATAAAATAAAAAACAAATTATTTCAAGTGAAAGTAAGGAGTAACATTAAAACTTAAAATGAACAGAAATTATTGCATAAATTATCGGTCTTTTCCCTTCGTCAACACCTTCTTGTTTGTGCTAAAGTATATCGAATAGTTTCAAAAGAGCTATTTATTCTAATTAAACGGCCTTTGTGATTCAGGGGTGATTCTTAAGGAATTGGAACAAAATTTGATTTTTAGGGTAAAGAGAGAGGTATTGAAGAGGGGGAGAACCCCTCATATTACCTATATGAGGAATTTCTCCCCCTCGTCAATACCTCGCTCTTTACGCTAAAGTTCGATTTTTTTTTTTAAATAACGGCCGATATAAGTAATAATTTGTTTGTGTTATTTTCCGCCCAATCTTAGAATTTAATTTTACATTAAGAAGCTTCATAACTATGATTTTTATGTGCAAAGATATTGTATGTCTTCGGCTTGTGGTTGTTACTAAATAAAAAAAAACAAGTTTTTTCCAACTGAAAGTAAGGAATAACATTATAACTTAAACCGAACATAAATTTGTTATGTACATCTTTAAAGGATTTTTTCTTTCATTCATTTCAGTGATTTGAGAATTGCTCAACTTGTGACTTTAATTTTCATAAAAATAGTTTCGACATCTTTGGCCGTTTTGTTACTATGCCTTAGAAAATTAGCTCCGGAAATATCGATAATTTAAGTCTCGTGGGGGAAAGGAATTTTCCATGGAGGGGGATCTGTATTTCCGTACATTATTTAAAAAAAGGTCAGTAATTAAATAAAAACAAGTTTTTTCAACTGAAAGCGAGAAGCAACAATAAAACTTAACAGGAACAGATAATATTACATACATGAGATGGGTTGCCTCTCCTCAATAGCACGCTCTTGCGCTAAAGTTCTCTTTTAACTTTTAAAAGAGTTTATTATTGTAATTAAACAGGCTTTGTGATTCAAGAGTCATTCTTAAACAACTGGAACAAAAACCAAACTTAGGTTATTATAAGGTTATTATTAGTTAAAAAAAGTAAAATTAATATGCAAATGTTGTTTCAATTATTCATATACTGTAAGCCAAATTCAAAACCTGCATTAATTCAAAAACGTCCAGAAATTAAATAAAAAAAGACAAGTTTTTTTTAACTGAAAGTTAGGAGCGACATTAAAATTTAAAACAAACAGAAATTATTCCGTATATGAAAAAGGCTGTTCCCTGCTCAACGCCCCGCTCTTTACGTTAAAGTTTTTTATTCTTTTATAAAGCAGAGTTGTGAGAAAGAGTAAAACTTTAGCGTAAAGAGCGGGGCGTTGAGCAGGAAACAGCCCCTTTCATATACGGTATAATTTCTGTTCGTTTTGAGTTGTAATGTCGCTCCTTACTTTCAGTTAAAAAAAACTTGTTTTTTTAAAAATTTATTTAGATAAAGGCTTGAAATCTCTACAGTAGAGTTACCTTCTGTTTACCGTAATACAGCACTTTTCCCCTTTTCCGTAATACAGAAATTTGAGTTACTAAAAAGGGCATTAGAACTTTTAATTTTCGCTCTAGTGAGCTCTTTCGTGATTTTCTAGGACCAGTGGCTCGATATGATCATCAGTTGAAAAGAAAAACAATCAAATAACACATATTCATGACCTTATTTCTGGGAAAAAATACAAAATTTCAAATTTTTTTAAATAGAAGCTTTAAGCCTCTACAATAACGATCTCTGTAATGTTGAATTTGACGGTGTAATTTTAATCAAGATCACTTGCTTTTTTGGGGCACCCCCCATTTTGGAAAATCAAGCTAATTTTCTCAGGATTGTAGGTTTAAACTTATTGAATTTTCAAGCCCTTCGTGGTAACAAACTGTACGTAAGGAGCAACTCGGTCCAATAGTAACCAAAACTCTAAAAAACAGAACTTTGGTAACAATAGATACATACAAAAATTGGCAATATTATGCTGACTTTAAATATGCAATATTCATCAAGTTTAATGTTACCCATCAAAAGCTATAAGCCTGAGAAAATTTGCCTGATTTCTGAAAAATGGAGGAAATACACCCAAAAAGTCAAGGAATTTTATTTTAAATCGTGTCATCAAATTCAAGGTATCAGAGAACATAAGAGTGGAGGTTTCAAGCTCCCCACTTTAAAAATGTAAAAAAAAAATGCAAAATAAAAAACAAAAAAACAAAAGAAGAAATATAACGAATGCGTGTTTATTTGTATAACATAGTTGAAAAGTCCAATAACGATGCCTCTGGGGATACCATGACCCCCACAGTCCCCGGAGGAAGGGTTGCAAGTTATTACATTTGTCCATAGTTTACATACACAGCAGTGTAGGTTATTCAAAAGTATAAAGACATTTTTAATGGGGGATATTCTGGGGATGGATTTTCTACGGACAAAACTTCCCCTTTGGAGAGAAGTTTCCGGGGGGAACTTTTCAGAGAAAAAATTATACGGAGGGAATTTGCCAAAATTTACATACAACATGGTTTTATTTGTCTTGCTTTCTCATTGACGACTCCATTTTGCATGTGGAGATACTTTGGGGGAATATTCCAGGGGAAATTTTCAGCTGAGTTAGGATTCTCTGGGGGATTTTCGCGTGTGATAGGGATTTCACACGGGATAAATTCTCCATAAGGGAGTCATCTCTAGTAGAAATTCTCCATGGGGAAATTTTCTGCGGGAGAAACTTTCCAATTGGGAGGGGGGGTTTCCGGGAAAATCTTTCCACAAAAGAGAGATTAGGCTTTGACCTGAAAACGATCAAAACTAAATAAAAACAAGTCTCTTTTAAATGAAACAATACAAAGGAGTATTTTTCAAGCGGAACCAACTACATGAAATTTTTTGAGGGAAATTCACAGCGAGGATTGAATTGTCCTGGGGTAATTTCCAGGGGAAAGAGTTTACGATTTACGTAGGAGAAACTTTGCATTGAAGAATTTTTCGAGGGTGTAGATTTCCAGGGATTATTTAAAAATCAATCAGAAATTAAATAAAAAAAACGTTGTTTGCTAAATAAATAAAAAATTAAAATATATAATAAATAAAAAGTTGTTTCCTACTGAGAGTAAGAAGCAACAATAGAACTTAAAATAAACAGAAATTATTCCGAATATAAGGGGAGCTTCCCTTCCTCACTACCCCGCTTTTTAAGTTCACGTTCTACCTGTTGTCTGAATTCCAGAAGAACAATCCCTGGATCCCAAGGGACGTGTTATAGCACGGTTCTATAGAACCTTTTTAGAAGTGCTAAAAACCTTAGTGCGAAGAGAGGCGTATTGAGGTGGGGACATATCCCTTTATGTAAGAAATAATTTCAATGAATTTTAAGCTATAATGTTGCTCCTTCATTTTAGTAGAGAGAAAATTATTTTCTTTACTTAGAAATATATTTGGAATCAGCATAAAAAGACAATCCTTTTGCCGCGCTTATATTTATCAAAACATTCTTTTTATAATTCGGGCAATTATTAGCCCTTTTTACTTAGAGTTCCTTACTCAAACTGCTTGATACAATTCAAATGATATTACCATAAAGTTGTTTCAATAAAAACAGACAAGTTTCATATCGGAAGACAATCTTAGCTATGCTCGAACTGTCGAACTGTCGAACGTTTCGAGTTGTGTTATTTACTGGTTTTCATTAGTAAAAGCCATCCTCGGCAGTTAAACGAAAAGCCATCTTTGGCACTTTTATATACGAGCTTTTCAATTACTTTCTCACTTCACTTCTTTTTAATATTTTTTGAATATTTTTATGCAGCATTTTTTTTTTTACAAAGCCTATCGGTCTACAAAGGTTTCCGGATAATGAACTGAAACGTTTACTCCCAACAAGTTAAGTTTCGTTGCCCAAACAACCATTAGCAGTACTTGTAAAATATTTCTGGTATGAACAAATAATGATAAGAATAATTATTTTGTTTAGTTGTCTGTCTTAATTAAAAGTAATATGAATAATGACGAATACTAAGATCTTTTAGATGCCTAACCGGAAAACAAAATCCCTGTTATTTTAAAATGAAATTCTCCTTGAAATTTAATCCCTGATAATTATTTCCTATAGATCAAGGTTACACTTTTAATTGGAAGGGAAAATTTTCTGCATTGTCTTTGTTGTACGAGACAAAAATGAGTGGAGAAATGTGGTTAGTGTCTCACTGTAATGGGGTTTCGTTTAAATGGCTTGCATCTGAAGAAAGAGAAAACATTTATAATACCACTCCCTTCGTTGGTGATTAAACATTAGTTGTTTACTAGTTTATTATATTTTACATAGTCTAAAAAGGTGAACGCACTGATGACAAAGCGATGAACAAAAGAAGAAAGGATTTTATTGTTTTCTTTTGTCCTAGTACTTCTGAAACAAAAGAAAATAAAGTGTGACTCAAAAAGTACGCCGGATTTGAATTTACTGTAAATCAAAATTACCACACATTTCACACATTTAAAAATTTATACCATAAACGTTAATCTAGAAAATAAAAATACAGCATCAAAACATAATCTTAATTATGAGTGATATCAAAAAGTGCAAAAACTATGTTACCCACAGCAACATATAAAAATAAAAGGATTTTCAAATCTTACGGTCTTTTTGTGACACAACTGATTTTAAATATTGTTTAAAAACAAAGGATAAGCTGAATAAGACTGAATAAATTGAAAACTCAGTAATTCGTGATGAATTTGTTTTCTCTTCCGCATTGAAAATTAGGTAACCTATAATGTGGAATTCAACACCCATCACGCTGTACAAAACAAAATAAGTGATGGGTTTGGAGAAGAAATCAAAATAAAAAAGAAAAAAAACTCAATAAAAACAATCGATCTTTCAACAAATTGACTTGTCTGCCAAAAATTGTTCAGTAAAGCTCTATCAAAGCTTTGACGCTTTTGATGCATATAATTTCGTCTTCGGTCAGAATCCAGAGAACTAGTAACCAGTAGCTGTTTTAGGCCTTATAATAGTAGGGAGAGGGTCACCATTCCTGTACGAGATTTAATGTCCTTGGTAAAAGCTTGTACGAGATTTAATGTCCTTGGTAAAAGCCTGTACGAGATTTATTGTCGTTGGTAAAAGTGTTATTTCTAGACCAATCAGAAGCCTACAATCCCTGTAGTAACAAGACCACATCCTCTTTCTAGACCAATCATAGATGTTTCTAAGCCTAGTGAATACGAACGGGAGTGACGCAACATTTCTAGGAAATTTTTGCCTAGATTTAGGTTATAAGCTATGATGGAAATCAAGTTACATTCTATTTTTAAATATGGCTTCTCTGGAAACATTAGCATAAGTTCATTATACATCTTGCTTAATATAACAGTTCATTTTAAGATATTGAACAATAAGCACTATGGAGAATATTGACAGTATTGTTAGCCAATTGCATGCCAAGTTTATTTTATAAATAAATAATTAAGATATTTCGGTACTGTTGCATTATAAGGGAGACTTTTTAAAAAGTCAAGTTTGGTTAATAAAATGAAAATGGATGAATAATAGTTTAGAAACAAATTCGGGGTATATGTATTTGCGAATTGTGGGGATGGGAGGGTAAAGCAGAGCATATATTAAATGTAAATTGGCTAGCATTTTTACCTCTGATCGCAAATTTTAGGCCTACATGATGTGTGTATGTTAACGATCTTTGTTTATTAATTTAAAGCATATATGCTGGAACTGTGTTAACAAGTCTATACCTAAATACCCCCCCCTGTTTCTTGAGCTTAAAACATTTCGAAAGCTATGCTATGGATTTGTAGTCTACGTAACTATCTAATTTTGACAATTTACTCCTCCTCCACCCCGTAATTCCAGGTTTTTTCATTAGTCCTGGTTTTTAGAAACATAATTTATAAGATATTTACAGGACTCTATGCTGTATTATGGCTTTTTTTTGTGCATTACTATTCTATAGGCTTTTTCTGAAGAAAATTATATACTTGTGCATTATATGACACACGAAAGAAGTCAAGTTTGCTTAATGCTAATAGAATGAATATATAATAGTTTAGAAACAAATTTGGGCTATATATTTTCTCATTAGAGGGGGGGGGGTAAAGCATATCACATATTAAATAGATACAACCTGGAAATTGGTTTTCTAACACCGATATCGAAGAGGGGAAGGGGTGGGGTCTGTAATAGGGAACGAGTTTGGTTTTTCACTACAATTTGTACGGTTTATATAATTTAATTTCTTTTTAAGGAAAATTTTGAAGAATGCGTCCCACCCGCCGAGAAGAAGACACCGATTGAGGATGCAAATCAATAACGACCTAGTGTAATTCATTACATTGCCTCTTCTACGCCCTCTATACAAGGTGAGAATGCCATCGCCCACAATGCAAAACCCTCTGTCACCTCCATGCAAGAAAGTGAACTTGCCCGGGCTTCAAGACCTGCGCTCCATGCCAATGAAGTTGATGTCCCACAAGCTGCTACTGCAGATCTTAGTGTAAGTTTAAATTTATTGATATTTCTCGAAAAATAGGCTAGCAGTCACTAACGGCTAATTCTCGCAAAGGAAATAAAGCCTTTTGACACTAATAACACTTCAGGCTGATTTAATCTCCTCGATAATCAGGTGTAATTATTGAATCCTTTGAAGTACATCTGGCTTTGCTAAATCCTTATGAATTACGATAGCAAAGGTTCCGCTGAAAAAGATGCTTTTTATTGCAGTCAAATTTTCTACAGTAAATTCTATGAATTGTGAGATGGGAAATGCGGAAGGTTTCTCAGAAAAAAGATACTTTTTTATTCCACTCAAATTTTCTACAGTAAATCCTATGAATTGCAAGACGGGTGGGGGCAGATGTTGCTTATGATAAATATTTTCATATGATATTTATTTCCCATTTTGAGTACATTAAGATGAAACTAGGATGTCATTTTCATTATAAACAGCGCAAGAGCTGCTTGTTTTTCTTTTCACAAGATAATTTGCTAAGAAAACTATGAATATTGCTAATTTAAGACTATTATATTGCTAAATAGTGCTGCTATTAAGTATGTTACATGTTATCATTTTCACTATTTTATTGTGTGTGTGTGTGTGAGCTACATATGCGCTGCTTTTATTATTTTTCTGTCTACTAGATAATTCGCAAAGAAAACTATGAATATTGCAAATTTATGGCTATTATATTGCTCAATAGTGCTGCAATTAAGTATGTTACATGTTATGATTTTCATTATTTTAGTGTGAGCGGCACATACGCTGCTTTTTTTCTCTTCGACTAGATAATCGGCTAAGAAAACTATGAATATTGCAAGTTTATGAGTATTAAAATTCAATTTTTTAACTGAAAAAGTAGTTTCACTATTGTTATTGGTATAGAAATAAGTACCTGATGTCAGTTTTTGAAATAAACATAATTACAAAGCTTAAAAAACTAGCCAAATGAAACTATGCGCACACAGATAGTGGCATTGCTACTGATTCTGCCAAGACTACTACTACTATTAAGTGTCTTTTTTTAAGCACATTTTTTAAACGATTAGAAAATATAGACGCTTTTAATCCTATTTTCGACTTAAAAAAATAGGGTGTTTACTTTGAAATTAAATACACTTTGAAATTAAGTGGTTGTTTCTTTGTAGGTTACATCGGTTCCATACGCACTACCTTTTTCCCCATCTGAAGAAACAAGTCACGTTGATGAAATAATTCAAATTGAAGCGCCAATGGAGTTTCGTGATATTCAGGTACAGGAAAGTTATGAAGGTAGTGAGAATGTAGATGATATGTATGCTAGAATTATTATCAATGACACGGAATGGGCAGACAATTTATTGGGACATTATTTCAATGTTAATAGTAATTATTTGGATGTAGACGCTAGTACAGTTGAACAAGGCAATGCGGCTACTTCAGAGGGCGATTTACCGTGATTAAGCCCGAATACTATGCAAATTTTAGATAATTTTTCCAGAGAGTTAAATGATAATCCTTCCCCCTCAGATTTAATGACTATTGTCCCTGTTCAATCATATTTTATCGAACATGAAAATGAAATGGCTTGGATGGATTTAGATAGCCCTAACACACAAGAGGCTATGTTAAGCGAACTGGGGGATTTTAGTACACACACCAGCCCTATGGTGCAACAAAGTGGGGGAGGCGGTTTAGGTAGTGACATACAAGGGAGGGGAGAGGGTCTATCTAGTGATGATATACAAGGGGGAGAGGGTTTAGGTAGTGATGATGATATACAAGGGGGGAGGGTTTAGGTAATGATGACATACAAGGGGAAGGGGATAATGATACACAATTCTCGTCACTACCAGAATTTCAGCAAATAGATTCAATTCTGAATACAATAGACGTTTTCACTACAAAATTTGGCGATCCATTTAATACACTTATGGGGGGGAATTTTATAACCAACCCCATTTATATTATTCTTGAATATGCTGAGAAAATTCGTGCACTTTCAGAAAACCAAATTCAATTGTGGGGGAGTCGGGACTCCATTAAGGCCTCAATTGTTTTAAAAATATTTTATCTAAATGAGAGTCATGGTGAGGTCTATGACCATTATATGCACACCGAGATGTTGGTGGTGTATCCTCATTTGGAGAATTACGAGAGTGTATTTATGCAATGGGTTGACAATATTGTCACTCATCTTGAAAATTATAATGATAATGGGAGTGGTTCCGTAGTTTTATTTCTTGAAAATTAAAGTGTAAATATAAGTAAATTTAAAAAAGATTTTATTTTTAGAGGAGGGGCAGGGCCAGGCTCTATAGTTTTAAAATATAATCCTGATTTAGAAGGATGCAAGAGGAATCTGTTTCGAAACAGGCCAAAAATGTTTCATGTACGCTTTCCTCATATCAGCTTTCCAACCTCTAGCATGTGACGCTACAAAGAAAAATTTGGACTACTGGGCCATGCATGGTTAGGAGGGGTCTGATTTTTCCCCCGTAGATTTCTCTTCTTTAGCAGAAAATTCCCTTTAGCACTGAGGGCAATATATATTTTTGAACAGGCCAACGCATCGGTATTACAGGGCTGCAATATGAAATGGAATTTGAAGAGGGTGTGCGTTCTCAGAAAAGGGGGTAATATTTCCAGTAAAAGTGCCATCAATGGAATTAGTGAAACACTGGGTTTGGTTGTTGTACACACGGACTAGTGAACCCAATTCAATTAACCATTTCAATCCTATTACGGATATTAGTAGAGTTCTGGGAGGGGGTAAGATGATGGAGGTACGATACTATTGCCCAATGTGCCTGTCTAGATTTCATGGTGAATTAAAGTTACAAAATCACATGAAATATTGTAAAAGACACGGATATCAACCGGTTGAAACAGTTTCGGGTGACCGAGCAATTTTAAGATTTAAAAATTTTCAGAATTCGCTTATGTAAAGCGATAAAATAACTATAGAATGTGAAGCCAAGCTTGTGGATGTGAATGACCCCCAATTTCCAAATCGTATCAAAGAACATCAAGCCATCGCAGTTTCCTATGCCCACACACAAAGAGACAGCTCTAACGCTATGCGATTGTTAGAAATAGTTGAGACGTTGGATAAGAATGATTGCATGATCAAAGCATTGACTAAATTCATTGTCACTGCAAATGGTGCTACTTCCCGTTTGAGAAATACCCACCATCCGATGATATTGTCAGCAGAGGATCGCCAGGCCATTAAAAATAAGAAAATGTTTTGGGTATGTAAGGGGGATTGGTCGAGGGGACTAAGGGGAAAGGGAATAGGGGGGAAAAGACTAGGGGGGGTGGAAGGGGAAAGTCAGAGAACATGATTACCTGTGGCGGGAAATATCTTCAGGGGGTAGTAATTTTCGTGGTATGGTACACCAATCGTGCAATGTGAATGTAAGCCAGCCGTTTTTTATACTGGTTTTCATTCACAGTTAAAACTATGATTTGAAATTTATTTTACTGGCTTTGGCAAGTATGCCCAGGGAGGGAGGGGTGCCTATAACCCATGGGTAAATAACTCATTTACCTACAATATTATACCCAATTCTGCTGAGAAGCTATTGCTTTTAGAGTTGAAATGGCGGGCAGTGGATAATGGGCATACGTGTTGGAATAAAACCCATTTTTTAGGTTCTTATACTTTCTTCCCCAAGGCTCTCAGTCAACTAATTCAGGTGCAGGAAAGTGACAATTTGGATAGTTTCCTTCTGCTCAAACAGCGCTTCCAGACAGTGAAATGTATGACTTACTAACCTGTAAAGGCATATATGCATATGACTATTACTTCTCTGGCGCACAGTTAAGTGAGGAGAAACTCCCTCCCATTGATGAATTCCATAATTCACTTACCAATAGTGAATACACTGACGAGGACTATGAATTTGCCAAGAGGGTATAGGCTAGGGGTAATTGTAAAAATGGTTGGTATTATTGTAGAATGTACTTGGTCAGTGATGTACTGACTCTTTTGGACAATTTCTGCAAAAACAGAGACCAAATTTATTCAGAATTCAGGCTAGACATTGGCTATTATTTTTCAACACCACACCTCGTCATGGACTTAATTTTAAAAATCAGTAGGGAGGAAATAGATTTAATTACCGATGTGGATCAACATCTATTTGTTGAAAGATCTATGAGGATGGATATGTTTTTCATAGGGATTGCTTCCTAACAACGGTTCCAACTGGGCAGAACTCTGCTGATGGTGTAAAGTCCAATGCTGTTTTTCTTAACATGGACTCATTGTGCCCCTCGGCGATGTCTCACTATAGTTTACCATGTGGCAATTACAAATGGCTTGAAAATCCTTGTGACATCCCCAACGTTCACACTGTCGCGGAAAATGGTCCACAGGGATGATTTGTTTAAATTGACGGATACATACCATTGGAACGACACTGTAAAATATTTTGTTTTTCCGTGCGTGAATAGACCTGTGACCAAGGAGTCATTGAGCCCATACAATCGGTCTTTGGTTGAGGATATGACCATGCATTGGACCCCCTCCAAGCAGAAACTAATTGCAGATTTAGACCCGAAACAGAATATTGTTGTTCACCAAGCCCTATTACGGTGGATGGTGAGCAATGGTTTCAGGATCACAAAAATACACAGGACCCTGCAATTTGATCGGAAACCCTACTTGAAGACGTTAAGCGACACCTTTGTTAGTAAACACTCATAGGTAAAAAGTAAAGACGAAAAAAAAATGTATAAGCTTATTTTAAATTCAGCTTTTGGGAAAATATGTTAAAGCGTTCAAAGCAGCTCACGTTTTGACGTCGTAACATGCCCCAAAGAATGTGCAAAAATTATTGCCGATCCCAATTATAAAACACTCAGGAACATAGACCCGAATATGGTTCTGCTAGACAGACAAAAGAGAAATGTTGTTCTGAATAAGAATATCGCTAGGGGGAGTTCAACACTTGAAATTTTCAAGAAACTTATGTTGTAGTTCTTTTACAATGTGTGCAAGGTACAATTGCCAAGGGAGGGGGAGGTTCAAGTTTACTATGGGGACACAGATTCTCTGTTGTTAAAAGTTAAAACCGGGGATTTATTGAATGATTTGGAAAATGGGGTGCACATTGGCCCACGGATAGATTTCACGAATGAAATGAGAGCATCTACCCCAAGCTGGTAAGACTTCAGTACCACGATCAACTATCATATTAAATCTGGAGACGGGGATTGATTGAATATCCGAGGGGGTGTTCCCCATTCCCAAAATTTACTGTGTGGAAATAATCGGTAACGATTTATAACAGGCGTGCAAAGGGGTGCCTACACACTTTGTAAAAATTATTTCGACATGAGTGTATACAAAAACTGTGTAGACAGTAGTCAAGTGCCTAGAGCAAAAGTGCTGCAATTCGCTCTCTACAGTATAGAAACTATACTGTTAGAGTGGAGAAAATGCCATATCTTGCATATCCGACAAGGTCTGTGTGTTCGAGAATGGTGTAATAGTACTCTTCCACGGTCACTATTGAATTTCCGATAGAGTTGAATGTGTGGACTATCGAAACCAACTCGGTCTGTATAAATTAACTTAAATTCAAAAATTCAAAAAAAATAGTACTTAGTGGGTGGGGGTCACAACAATTTTTCAATTATAATCTCCATTCCATTTTCATCGTCATTTTACTGAAGCAGCTGCTATTGTATACAGAGTATGTTTTTCCGCTTTCCGCCCCCGCACTTTCCGGCCCCGGGGCGGGGGAACCCGCCCACGGCTGGCCTTCGGCCCTGGGGGTGGCCCCGGCTCGGCCTTCGGCCCCGGAGGCTGGGGGGATTCTCATCTTTTTAATGTTGTAAATAGTGTTTTCTCATATTCTATTCTTAGTCTACAAATGTGTTCAACTGTGCTGCTGCTTCGTTTGTCGTATTTTAAGTTGTTTTTTTTACAATAAATGAAAAATATTGTTGTTGTTATTGCTGCTTTTGTTGTACAAAAACTGTTGTCAATAAATGAAAAATATTGCTATTTTTCTTGCTGTGTTTTAAGTTGTTTTTTTCTCAATAAATAAAAAATATTGTTCTGTTATTATTGCTATTGTTGCTGTACAAAAAGTGTTGATGTTAATAAAAGAAAAAAATATGTTTTTGTTGTTCTTGTTGAATAACGTACTAGGTAGATCTACGGGAAAATTATTATTATTTATTCATTAGACAAGTATGGTTTACAGTTAGTTATAGTCCAACTGTTGTCAACAGCAGTAGTATGTATCAATTTAAAACACCATTCAGATCGTCTCTCTGTGGTCCGCTAAAGTTGGGGAAAACAACACTTTTAGCTAAAATAATTAAAAATTGTAATAAAATGTTTTTGGAAACACCAAAGAAAATTTACTATTGCTATAGTATTTTGCAGGACTCCTATGATCAAATAAAAGCTATTACCACTGCCACGTCAATGCCAATACTATTCATATGGGGACTTGACGTTTTTAATAGTATTGAACAAAATTCATGGCTGATTATTGATGATTTAGCTGAATCGATTGAACAGCTCTCACAGGAAATGCTACAACTGTTTACTGTTCGCTCTCATCATGAACACCTTTCCATAACCCTACTTCTACATAATCTGTTTCATTAGAGCAAGTGTATGATAACCCTTGCTTTGAACTGCATTATCTATATTATCTACCGAGTTATTCGTGATTCAAGTTCTCTAATAACAGTCAATAAGCAAATATATCCAGGTGCCCCCAAATTTCGACTTTCAGCGTACAGTCAGGCGACAAATAAGCCCTATGGGTAAATTTTTCTAGATCTTAATCAGAATATACCCGAGAATCTACGTGTAGTCACAGAAATTTCCGACAAAGAAATTACTGTATATCTCCAGGTGAACAATATAAAGGGCTATTAGTTGCCATCCTGACATTGAAGAAACTACACGAGAATAGAAACTTATTTTCCGTTCTAGGCACTTCAAAAACCCCACTCAGGAAGGCCATACTGAAACATGATGTTGACATAGAATTTATTAATCTAATATCTTACCTTTGTTTAAATTTAACCGAGGACAATGAACACTTGCCAGAAGGTGTTAGACAACAGACAAAGCAACATCGTTCTACTGTGCGTGCCTTTGCTTGCAAAAACAAAGGAAAAAATTTTAAAAGAAAACGTCTCCTTCAAGCGGGAGGTATCTTTTTACACTTTTACTACCAATAATCGCAGGACTTGTAAACAGTTTTCTCCAGATGGCTAAACCCTAGAAATTGACTCCAATAGAACTTGTCCTCTCACCAGTTGGACACTTTGAAGACAATCTAAGCAAATTCATTAATGATGAAAATATTGCCGATGATAAAAAGCTAGTTTTACTTCAAGATGCACTGCGTTGTGTGGAAAAACATAGACCTTATCGTGAGAGACGCACCGCCACCGTCACAGATCCCCACCCCCAAACAGGAAACATCACCTCAAGATTCTGCAGCAGCAACAGCACAATCAAAGGAGAAGGAATTGAATTCGTAGTAACATCAATTGGAAACCTATTGCCAGAGACCTATCGAGAGCATTGTAAAAGAGTATTAACATATCTAATGTTGGAAAGTGGTGCTTATCAAGTTCAAGTCGATAGCACTGGGAAACGAATTATAATTCAGGGAAAAAGTTATAATCTACTTGATTTAATTTGTGATATTTTTACAAATCGCAAAGGACTTTTATCATTTGACCATAATCTATACATCTTTCTAAATGCATCAAACTTCCCAAAAAGTTTTATTGGCAATAAGCAAATTCTAAAGAAATTAAGAGAATATAGTAGAGGTGTCAGCCCTCTAACAACGCCAACACCACAATTTAAGAAAGAAGAGGAGGAAGAGGATTTTAAATCAATCTTGGAAAATACTAGCACTCCTAGTAGCAGCAGCAGCAGCAATGATTTGATAACACCGAGGATGATGACGGCTAGACAAAAGCGAAGACGTACTGATATCAACTCATCGTCACAAGCACCACCCTCCAGTGTGCAAAAGGGAAGTGGATATTGCACTACGTGTTTGCGTTGAAATGGATGAAGTTTTAAAACATGTCTATGAAAATATTGGTGAAGCATGAAGTCTAAGTTCCCCCACAACGTTTTCTAGAGTTGCCTCTGACATAGGTGCCAGCACATTAAAAAATGCAAAAAAGTATCTAGAAGATGAACCGAGTTACACTATGCATCGGAATTGCTGGCTTTGTGGCAAACAATATCGACAAACTAAAGCCTTTTTCCCTCTTTATATAATGCAAACTAATCTTTTAACTCTATATGAGATTCAACGGCGTCACAATACACCCTACAAATATGTTCTAATGGCAATCAGTGTCTTTAGTCGCTATGCATATGCCATTCCATTGCTATCAAAGAGAGGTGTTGAAGTTGCTCAGGCTTTAGAAAGTATTCTTGAACAGGATTGCTATAGAAAAATTCAAAGGTACCGCGGTAGCGAATTTGTTAATCCTCATGTGCAAAAGGTTCTATTGAAATATAATACAAAGTTCTATCATAGTCACAGTCCGATAAAGGCTGCATTGGATGAACGATTGATAAGAACAATTCGGCTATTAATTTCGAGATATTGCACGCTGAAAAATACTGCTGCTTTTATTCATGATTTAGATAAAATTTAGCAAATATATAACCATCGACCACATCGATCTCTCTCCAGTGTTAGCCCTCGGGAAGTTCATTGCAGTAAAAATACATTTGATGCTTTTCTAAAGCAATATTCCAGTGAAAAAACAACAACAAAAAATGTGAAGAAAAACTTTAATGTTGGCGATACTGTTCAAATTAATAGAACCACCAATATTTTAGAAAAGGGAATGAACTTTTTTTATTATGGAGAAATGAACTTTTTAAAGTGTCCAAAATCCTAGACACTGAACCCACGACATATTGGCTGCGAGACACCAAAGATGATGAGGTCCTGGGCGGTTTTTATGAATATGAACTACAAAAAGTTAGAAACAGTAGTGAAATTTATCAAATTGAAAAGATATTAAAGAGCCGTACTCACAGGGGTAAGAAACAGTTGCTTGTTCGTTGGCTAGGATACAACTCTGATTTTGATTCTTGGATTGCAGTTGGCGGCGTCAACAATGCCCAATGATTTCTATGTGACATTCATGTCCAATGTCTCTGATTCTCTCTACAACGATTTGAATAAAACAAGTGATTTTTGGATAAAACTCTCCCCCTCAATCAAATTTGATGGCGGAAAGTATGAAGTGGCTCTTGTCGACTGTATTCTCAAAAATACATACGATATCCTGAGAAAGGATCGTGTGTATGAGATAAAAGTTTTACCATTCGATTGGTCACTTTTTGTTGAGTATGAAGGGGTTGAAGCACTTAAATCTAGTGAATATCCACATGTCACATTGAAATATAAAGAATATGGTACTATGGCCGATTTGTGTCGTACAACCAATAGAAAAATCTCATATAGTTGGAATGGTTCATTCCATTTTAGTTATTCAATGGAACACGATAGGATTTACATTACCTCACCTGTTGACACTGAAATGATTCATCTCAATGATAAACCGAGAGATGTTCTTGGCTTGAAACAGAATATGATCAGTGGTAAAAATGCTGCAACTGTTAGCGGGATGGATCATGTTATTTTTGCTGATTATTGACCTGGTTTCACCTCGGACTCTTGTATATTTCTCTATGCTTCATTTGTTGAAACATCCAGAGTTGGCAATAACAATGTCTTCTCTTACGAGTGCTTGAAAGACAAACCAATCAAGATCATATTCATCATTACAATTTCAAGCACCTTCACTATATCCCCGTAAACACTCCCTATTTGTAACCCTGCCCGTTAACACTAAGGACTGAATTAGGCGATCCTCTGGCAGTTTCAAAAGGTTGTCTGTGGTTACATGTAATTTTTTACCCATTGTTGTCGGTGTTCAAAAGCAAGATGTCTAATAGAAAAGTGGTATTCATTTGTCCTACTATTAAACTGCTATGTTAATACTCTAGGCCCAAGACAACTGGGTAATGGAATGAACTATTACAAAGGTCGCTAATCAATGTCTGGCTATGGTCTCGGCAGTTGGTTTTCTAAGCTGTTTCGCTCTGCAATACCTCTGGCTAAAAAATATATTGTACTGGCTTCGACAGATTTTGCGTCCTCTAAACTATGCGAATGAAGCTCTGGCAAGGATTTAAAAAAAGTGCTTCGGAAAATCTTATGTCCAGTGCGCGAACCCTTGGCGAACAATTGAAATCTCAACAAAATGCAAAAGGTTTAAAAAGGTCGAGAAACAGTGCACCACTCATCAGTCTCTACTCAGGTCAGAACGAAAGATATCACCCCCGTCAAAGAAAAGAATGAGAAAGATCACACGTAGAGTAAACAGAAGAAGAAGCCCCAGGAAGAGAATTGTTGGATCGAAACTGGATTCCTTTTCATAGACTGATACAATGGCATATCTACCGCATAGGGATTCCCAACCTTCAATCACTTCATCTTTAAATCTATTCAATGCAGAAAATGTCAATGTGAGTATAAAACATGGATACTATGAACAATTATATCCACAACAACCCCTCTCCGATAATATCCACTTTCAAATTTTTTCCAATGAAGACTACTTTATGGACTTGTCGTCGACATTTATAGATTTACAAATGAAAGTCAAGAAATCCGACAATGGAATGCCAGTTCGTGCTGATGGAATATCCTACGAAAATTGTATATTACATTATTTATTTCGTCAAATCAGTGTCTACATAAATGGCACTTTGGTGAGCACAAGCAACAATATCTCAAATTATACAAGCTATATGCGGTTCATGTTGATGACACCCAAGTCATACAAGGAATTGAGAGGCACCTCCAATGGTTATGAATATATTGCTGATACTATTAGTACAGATGCACTTAAAAATGCTACAACTAGTGAATTACATTTAGCTTGGAAAATATATCATGAAATATTTAATATACCCCAATGGCTACCACCCAATATTAAATTGGATATAAAATTGACGCTTGCTCCATCCAATTTCCTTTTACGAAAAGAACTTCCTGCCAATCCTGATCTAACTCTCTCCCTCACCTCGGCAATACTACATGTACGAAAGCAGCAGGTTATGAGTTCTGCTGCATTGGCATTGGTATAACTGAGAGCTAGTGGAAATAATATTAAACTACTTGTTCCTCATACGATCACCAGTCAACATAATATTGCCACAGGCTCACGTACCTTCGCCGACTCATCCTTTATCAATGTTGAAATTCCGTCAAAATTGGCTTTGACATTTGTAAAAAGCACTAGTGCAATAGGATCGTGTACTGGCTGTCCACATAAATTTGAGATGTTTGCACTTTCATCTCTTGTCTGCAAAGTAAATGGAATCCCACTCTACAATCTATCTTTTGATAAATCCTATAGGACATTGTATGAGTTGACATTGCAAACCCTTGATCATAATTCACAACTATTTGAAAATGGTTTAACCAAAGAAATATTAGCTAAAACACATGGCATCATTCTGTTAGACCTTTCTGGCTCCGAAGATATGAGTATAGTATGAACGGAGTCTGTGCGTTTAGAGTATACATTTGCCGACCCATTACCGGAGAGTATTGCACTGATCTGACTAAATTAATTTGACACCTATTGGGAAATCACTCCCGGAGGCAGTGTTCTACTAAAACTTGCACCATCAACAACAGTCAAATAATCAATTTCTCTAATATGGATCCCTACATGTCCAAATACAGATCCTATTGTCTACTCTCGGACTTCCTTGGAAAAGTTCAAAGTGTCAACAATACCCTAATCATTGTTAATAGCAGTCCGTCGACTGCGAATAGCAGCCATTGGTTGTGTATCTTTCAAACAATGAAGACGATTGAATTTTTTTATCATCTCGGCCTACCCTATACGTTCTACACTCCACACATCAGAAACTATATTGGAAGCAGTGGGAAAACTATTATTCAAAATCGGAAGAGAGTACAGGATCTGACGACTAAAAGTTGCGGTACTATATTCCATGCGCTACTATATTTCGTGTTCAGAGGTCGCGGCTATACTTACAAGCAGTTTCTCAACATTTATGTTGACAATCCGCGTCTGAACAACTTTATGGTGGAAAATATCCTCTCAGACCTGTATAATATTGATTTTAGTGCCCTACGAATAAAGTGCTTAAAAAATGTATGTGAATTTGTTTATTAATAAAGAAAAAATGTGTATATACAACAATGTCTTTATTCTTCACTTTAGATTTCTTCTTCTTTTTTGGTGTATAGGCCACTGTCGATAACCACTAATGCTGGTAGATCATTTGAATTCACTGTATATTTATCTTGATTGGCTGCAATGTCATGGTCATATTTTCTACAGTACAATGTAACTTCACTCTTGTCGTATCTCTTTGTATAATCAATGATACTATTTGCATTCATATTGTGAAATTCACAGGTTTCAATCTGTCTATTTGAAGCAATATCACATACAGTGTTTTCAAATGGTGAATCACATTCAGTAGCTGCCAAATAAAAATCACTAGGTTTACAGTCATAATTGGCAGTGTCGTCACAACGATGACGTAGAAACCAAATTGTCTTGTTAACCCAACAGTAGAATCGTAGACCTGATTTTTCCTCCAAAAATAATTTAAAGCCAAGACGATACCAATCTCGTAGATATTAACTAAAATCACGTTTAGGGTTCTTTCCAATCATACCAGGATAAGTATTCTCCCACTGATCACATTTATCGCAGTGGCAATTGGAGCATAGTTGCCCTCTAGGTTGAGAGTCACAAATCTCTTCAAGACATGAATTACAGCCTTTAATTTGTACTGCGTATCCTCTATGTAATTTACATGGATCGCATAATTTGCACTTTTCATTATATTCATCAATAATTGTGCAATTCTCACATGATGACCAAATGCTAGGAGTGTATATACATAGTGGGCATGTATAGAACATTTTTTTGTTTCCGATGTTCACTCTCTCACAGCTAAAAAGAAACTGATCCACGTTCAGTAAGTTCAGAGGGGAATGGGAGAGGAGTAACTCTGTGACGTTACATAACCTCTTTCGAAGGGGGAGCCATAGAATCTATGGCAATGTTTTCAAAAGTATATCCACGATATTATTCCGCTTTGTTTCAATTAATATATCAATAAATTGAGTAAAAGCATTTGAGTCACATTGTAAAAGCTTTATACAATGGTCCAATGGGAGAGAATCAGTTTTCATTATATTGACAAGTTTTCCCTGAGAAAATATCTTCTGTTGAAGGGATAACTCGAGAAAATCGTCATTCAGAATCAAATGTTTTTCAATAATCACAAGATTCGACCTAATTCTTTCTTTCCTAACTCTCATTGCTGCTTCTAGACCAACCATGATTGGTTCTACTTCAAGAATATTCGATAACAAAAAAAATCTAACATAAGGAAAGGGAACATTTTCGATTTAGAAACAATTTTATTGTACGTGATCATACAACAATAATATATATTACACATACATAATTACCGATATAACTTATTGTCCTTTATACACTTCGCTATTGAATTTAAAGCACTTTGAAGTCTATTCACATGTGCTATATCAACTTTTGCAGCTAAGCATAATTGGTCCTCCAATTTAAATTTACTCAATGATAACACATATCTTGCATATACTTCATCCCATTCAAAACAAAGCCGTGATCCTCTCTTGATTTCTACCGCAATGTTTGGTGCTCTTGTATCATTGCTGCTGCTACCCACTCCACTATCAACTTCTAATAGCGTAAACATTCCACTCATTATTGCAAATATATCTTAATGCATAAATAAACAAGTAAAGTCAAACTGTTCACACTCCTTGAATTCTATTCTCACACTAATAACAACTATACCAAAAATCCTTCCTTATATTCACTGCGTCACTTCCCGTTAGTATTTCTGACTTCCGTGATTGGTCTAGGAAGAGGGTGTGATCTTGTTCGTACAGGGATTGTTGGCCTCTGATTGGTATAGAAATAACACTTTTACCAACGACATTAAATCTCGTACAGGGTTTTACCAAAGGCATTAAATCTCGTAAAAGCTTTTACCAAGGACATTAAATCTAGTACAGGAATGGTGACCCCCTCCCTACTTATAATTTTTTTTTGGGGGGGGGGGGGGTAGGGGGCAAGGTATACCATAGGAATATAAAACTTAAACAATTAAATTTCAGATGTAAGAAAAACTAGGAGGGATGGGGTAGCTGCATGCCCGGGCCTAGAACAGCCTTGCTGGTAACTCTATATTTGGGCGATATATACACTAAATTATAGGGTTAGATTGGATTATATTCATTTAAGATTTATCTAAATGAGAGTAAGCACCATAGTAAAGACAAAATATAAACTAGGTATGTATTTTCAATGTTTGAGTTGGAATGCAGTTAGAGTTGGTACCAAAGATTGCCTCGAAAAGAACGCCGGATTTGAATTTACTATAAATCAAACTTCACAGACATATACAGATTTAAACCACGAAAATTATCCTGGAAAACAAAATACAGTATAAAAACATAATCTTAATGACATGTGATAAGAAAACGTTCCAAAAACAAGATTGCCAGCAATAAGCCATAAAAATAACGGTCTTTTAAAATCTGGCTTTCCTTTTTTAGACACCCTTCTAAATGTTAGTACTAGACGCTAGTGTTAGAACTAAATGGACAGTGGCTTACTAATAAGCTCGGATAAAGGAGATATTTCTGCTAAAAAGATATACAAAAACCGTTCTTGCTTAGAACATTAAGTGAAATTTTTGTAATAACACACGTATATCCAGTTTATTTTACAAAAATGAATTTGCCTATAGTTATACTTCTATTTCCACCCCTATGACTGATCTTCTAAAGCCTCATACCATGGATACACTACTGACAGGAAGACAAGATTGCTTTCAGCCTTAAACCATGGATGCACTGCTCACCAGGTTTGCAGTATATTCCGCTGCCTCTGGCATCATCAAAATGACATATACATCATTATTCTTGTTTCCAGTTTTTCATCAAGCCTTATCCATGCAGTCAACTTTCACTTGGAGGAAGTTACAGACAGCTTTTTATTGAAAAGCTGTTTAGGGAGACAGTTGTTGATGGATTAGCGAGGTCAAAACCTGTTTTTCAGGCCTACTTAATATTTCCTATAGAAGTTTCCTGCTCCTAATAATCAGAGTAAGCTTTATATGGTCCCCAATTTGTCTGATTTTAAGGGAGACAGCCAGAATCATAACCTTTGGATTTGCTTCTTCCTGGAATAAATTTATCGAATTGGACCAATTACAACTGAGTTTAACAAGTGGACATTGGACCAATTACAACCAATTTACAACAATAAATTTTCTAAATTTTAACACTCGTTTTGTCTATCAGTCGATTGAGAAGGACACCGGGATAAAAAAAAATGAGTTAGGGATAGTCAATCAGTCTTCAGTTCTTAAAACCCCTTATGCAAAACTTACTACTGGAATCTATGGCCATATAGGGATGAGCAACGCTACAGAAGGAAAAAATATATTATCCTTAATGCGGAGGGGAGGAGGGGGACATTATTCTCTCAGCCTGACGTTCTTTACACTAAAACATAATTTATCTTTATCACAATATTCCAAAAACTAAATGGTCTAATTTATTTTTATTTAGTTTCAACAAATAAAATTTTCAGTTAAAAGATTTATTAGGAACGTACTCTGTTTGCCTCATGAGGCAAACATTTTCTGCCCGCTTTGTTCAGCATTGTTGAAAGGTCCAGTAACTATGCCTTTGGGGATGTCACCCCCCTGATTGAAGGGTGACCCAGCTTACCTAGCGCTCAGCAACGTTTCTTACCTCCTGCATTGGCGTCCACCAGGAGGACAGGGGGGGCCATAGCGCTCCTGGAAATTTGGGACTATAAAGTAGTTATAAGGAAACCAAAGAAAAGAGAAAAGAATAGGGAAAAACTGTGGAAAAAATGTGTGTTGCCCCATTTTTGGCTGTCTGCCAATAGATTTCAACCCTTAATAAGGAAAATATAAGTTCCCATTTGTGACTGTATGACCCCTTTATAGTTTTCCAGAAACATTTTTTCTATATGATTTGATTGGAGCAAAAAAAAAAAAATCAAATTCTTCATACCCTTCATTGTAATGAATGGTAAGTAAATAACGATCCTTGTCAATAACAAAAGTATAAGAGCCTAGCTGTTGATAACATTAAATAAAAGAATCTGCTTTGTATGGTGATCCTAAATATGTATTTGTTTATTAGTATGTAAATCTCTTTCAGTTCTTTATTTGTGTGCCTTTTATTTATTTATATATTTATAGATGTAATGGTTTACGTAAATTCCAAAGATAGACGATAAACGTTGGTAAATGGTCCTTATTAAATAACGTGAGAATACACGTAGAGAAAATAAGGTAGCACAAGAACAACTAGCTACGACAAGGCGAAAGATGGACTGCCTTTAGAAATGAACCAAGAATATAACTTTCCTGGAACGGAAGTTCCAGGCCTGGGAACGAGCCCTTTCCCACGACTAGCTTTAGTCCCAAGAGCCCCCCCTGTACCTCTCTCGTTGACACATAAATGCCCAAATAACTAAGAAATGCGACACCCAGAAAAGCTTCTTGAATTGATGTTCTACATACTTTACGGATTCTCCCCCCCCCCTGTTTTAAGTTAAATTTTCCAAATTTGGCATATCCCCTTCTCATTAAACCCTCAAGCTTTAATTGAATTCAAAACATTCCCTTCCCAAATTATTCACTTCTCACCTACTAACATTCTACAGCATGAACTAGTAACAATTACATAATACAAACACTGCACAATACTTGCATAAGTAAAAACTTACATAGTATAGACGAACCACATTAACAACAGTAGTCGGAAACTGGATATTTTATCACTTCATTTTTCTTTGTATACTTTAAAATAGACTTGTTCTCCATACCCCTGAATTTGATGAGGACAAGGAAAGTTGGGAGTATGTATAAACTTCGGATTAGGGCAAAAGGAATGACCGAGAAAGGCTAATTAATCCTGAAAATACCGGCGACAAATAAATGAAATTGCATAAACTTATAAATAATGGAATTGATATGTCAACCATTGCAGTCTGATTGGCCTACCATGCTGCAATGACGTCAAGATATTATTACCAATAAAATCCTCGGGGTTTTATTGCTACGGAACGCCTCGGTTTTGACCTATTTGGTTTCGCTCTACTAACTTGTGGTTCGACAAATGGCAGTACTACTGTTGATATCTCTGCATAACTATTAGCGCTACGCATCAAAGCCATCCCGTGAGTTATCAACCTCATCCCACTGGACCTCAAAACCAGCCCCCTTTCCACCTTTTTTTTCTCTCATCCCACGGGACCTCAAAACCATATCTCTACATAACTATTAGCGCTACGCATTAAAACCATCCCGTGAGTTATCAACCTCATCCCACTGGACCTCAAAACCAGCCCCTTTCCACCTTTTTTTTCTCATCCCACGGGACCTCAAAACCTGCTCCCTTTTCTTGGGTAGCCAAACCGCCCTGCGAGGCATCAGTACCATCTCGCAGTGCAACAAAACCATCCCATGAGGCATCAGTACCATCCCACGGGACTTTAAAACCAGCTCCCTTTCCATGGGTAGCCAAACCACTCCTGCGAGGCATCAGTACCATCTCGCAGTGCATTAGAACCTTTATCATTGAGTCCAAATTTCACCCTCGTCAGCGCAGAAAGAAATTCATCGGAAAAAGAAGACGTCTCTCCTTTTCCCACTATCTGTTCATATTGTTTTGCAACCTTGTAAGCATCACCTAAACCAAAAAATTTCTGCACTATTCTCTTACAAACACCGTTTGTAGGACGGTCTGATCCCCTCCTTGAATAAATTAAGAGCAAATCTTCCAAGGACTACACCATCATCCCTGGCTTCTAAGGACAAACTACATGACCTTCCTAATTTTTGCATCCTTCTATAGAATAGATATACCCTTTCATCCTTAAATTGAGCCACGCCTACAAACTCTACAACCATTTTGCCTACTATTTTGCCTGGGGCATATGCTACAAGTAATCCACGTTTTAAACTTGACAAATTTACAATCGAGGAGAGTCAAATAAAAGAAATGGAAATATGTCAGTTATCTGCATCCTTCTATAGAATAGATATACCCTTTCATCCTTAAATTGAGCCACGCCTACAAACTCTGCAACCATTTTGCCTACTATTTTGCCTGGGGCATATGTTACAAGTAATCCACGTTTTAAACTTGACAAATTTATAGTCGAGTGGAGTCAAATAAAAGAAATGGAAATATGCCATTTATCCTCCACTGTTTTACAAAATCAAAAGCAACCTTTTTGTTAAATCCAAATTCCGCCGGATCAAATATAGAAATAATAACTGACATATTGATATCAAAATTTGAAAAAGCAATTACTCTAAAAATTTAAATATTGATTTTAAACACCATTTTTTTTTAATTACGGGCGCTAGATTTTGGGCAATAAACTTCACTTCTAACGACAAGGGTCTAATAAAATTTACTGGGTTGTTTAGCCGTGTTAAATCACTTACGAAAGATCGTCTGTCCCAAATCCAATTGCAGTTGGTCTCAATTAAAACACTAGTATCAAATGGAGTCACAATTGAGAATTAATTTTCGATTATCGAATTCAAAATGTTAAACATTGGTTGGAAACTGTCAAATGTAGATCACACGTCGACTCTGTAAATCTCTTTCAGTTCTTTATTTGTATGCCTTTTATATTGGCAGATGTAATGGTTTATATATATTCCAAAGATAGACGATAAATGTTGGTACATGGTCTTTATTAAATAACGTGAGAATACACATAGAGAAAATAAGGTAGCACAAGAAAAACTAGCTACGACGAAGGCGAAAGATGGACTGCCTTTAGAAATGAACCAAGAATATAACTTTCCTGGAACGGAAGTTCCAGGCCTGGGAACGAGCCCTTTCCGACGACTAGCTTTAGTCCCAAGACTCCCCCCCCTGGAACGCTCTCGTTGACACATAAATGCCCAAATAACTAAGAAATGCTACACCCAGAAAAGCTTCTTGAATTGATGTTCTACATACTTAACAAGTAATTAGTGCAGTTATTAGTACACAAGAAAGTTTGTATAATTATAGAAAACAACTTAATAAGGGCATTTTCGGTAAAAAATATGCCGTCAAGTTTTGCTTGCATTGAAAGAGTACCCATGAGCTGGTATATGAATGCACCATAATCAGAATTATATCGAATATCATAAATAATCAGAAATTTGAACGGACTACTGGGAATTTCTGTATTTTCCCCCTGAACGGAAACGTTTTTTGCGTTTTATTATCATTTTTTTTCCAGGAGTGATTGTATTTATCTAGTTTGTCATTTTAAAAAAGATTAAATTTTTACATTTATGAAGCATAAAGGTTTCAAATATATTAGGTTTTAGTATTCAAAATTAAATTAAATAATTGAAGAAAAAAATTTTATTTGATTTTCTTCATCTTAGTTTTAATATTTACTTTGAACAAACTATTTTGATAATACTTTACTTTTTATAAATAGTGAGTAGTCTAAAGGGACTAAATATTTAGGTGTTTGATAACCAAGTTCAATACTTTTGATATTGTTAAACAATATCCGTCCAATACTTCGGAGTTGTTCAACAGAACTAAGGAACTTGTCCATTAAAATGTAGTTCGAGAGTTTGTCTATTAAAATGTAGTTTTTTATGCATCTTGTATGAAGATGCATAAAAAAGTACCTTTTTATGTAATTTGTTCAAAGTTTGATTACTTTTATGAGTCAGTGAAAGAGTCTATTTTTGACGTATGTGCTCTGTCCCCCTCTACTTCAAGGTCAAACAGATCTATTCTTCTTAACTCATGGATGACCCCTGGTCTTCTAAAGAATTGGTAAAGAAAAAATAATCTTTGGAAAGCTTTTAAGTCAGCAAAGCCATCTTTGAATGCTGCACGTCTTCAGCAATTCAAACTCTACAGGAATGTTTTCAATTCCTTATGCCGGAAGGCTAAATTCCTGTATTATTCCAAAATATCTCGGATTATGGGAGAGATATTCGAAAAACTTGGCAAGTGATCAATTCCGTCCTCAAACGTTCTTCTCCGGCTCCTTTTATCCCTCCAAATCTTGTAGTTGGTGATGTGGTTGTTGAGGGTATTCCATCTGTTCAAGAAGCATTTACATCATATTTTGCTAATATTGGGAAAACCACTGCTTCTTCAGTCAGGTCTTCACAGTCACAACCAGATTACAAATATTATTTTGGTCCGCCTTGTATCAAATTGATGGGGGTATATCCTGCTTCTGATGTTGAAATAGCCAGTATTTTAAATAGCTTGAAGTGTTCTTCGTCGTCCGGCCCTGACTGTATTCCAACTATGGTAGTTAAGTTCATTGTTCTTTCAATCATTTCTCCATTGACAAAGCTTGTAAATCTTTCTTTTGAAAATGGGATTTTCCCCAGTTCTCTTAAGCGAGCTAGAGTAACTGTTTTATATAAAGGTGGACCAAGAAGTGATCCAGCCAATTATCGTCCTATATCTTTGCTGTCTTTTTTTTAGCAAAATTTTTGAAAAGACCATGCTTTCCCGTCTACTTTGCTTTTCTAGAGGCTTAAAGATTTTTTCATGATTTTCAGTTTGGCTTCCGAGCTAAACATTCTACGGAGCATGCATGTGTAACTCTTTTGAATTTTCTCCACACCGCGCTTGACTCTGGTTTGATTCCTGCAGCTATACTCCTAGATGTCTGTAAGGCTTTTGACTCTTTAACTCATGAGAGTCTGCTGTATAAGCTATCACACAATGGTGTAAGAGGACAGGCTCATGCTTGGTTTGAGTCCTATTTGTCAGGTAGAACTATCTCCGTAGATTGCTCTTTCCCGCTTTTCGTCTGAAGTTTAGTTTGGTGCTCTTCAAGAATCTGTTCTTGGACCGTTTCTGTTTTTGACTTATGTTAATGACCTTATAGTTGCGGTTAAGAATAAAAAACCTACAGTTCGCTTTCTCCTATGTCACCCTGAATCTTTCAATGCTAAAAAAAAAATCCATCGTTTTCGCGGGATGTGGACACTCTCGTTGCTTTCGCTGATGACAGTACCATTGGTACTGTAGTAGGAACTGAGTCTAAGATGCTTCCCAAATTAGTTGACCTTTTTGAGAGAGTCGTTTTTTGGTTTGATGCAAATTGCCTTGCACTAAAAGTTAATAAGTTAAGTTTTTTAATTCTTTCCCTTATTTTTCTAGCGTGCTCTAATTTAATTAATGTACAGCTTTAAAGGGGCTCTCTGAGTAGACCTAAGTATCGATATTTCCGATTTCTCAGCATTCATGTTGATGCAAACCTTTCATTCAAGCATCATATTGGACTAATTAATATGAAGATCTCAAAGAGTTTTGGAAATTTGAAGAAGCTAAAACACATTTTTCCTGGATCAGTTTTAAAAATTCTGTTCCATTGCTTAGTTGAGTCCTACGTCTCTTATTGCCCTACAATATGGATGTCAACTTTCTCTTCTTTTTTGAAACCCCTTTCTAAGTTATATGATAAGGCAAGAAGGCTTATACAGGGAACAAATTGTTCTACATCCAATCCAACTAGCCAATTACTTGATTTGCAGTCTCTCTACATTCTTTCGTGCGCGTCTTTCACTTTTCATCAAATTCATGGTGATGTTCCCACAACCCTTCAAACTACTCCTTCTTTCGTCACTGATAGGTCTTCGCTTCATGTTCGCAATTCTAGGAATATTAATATTTTATTTACTCCATCGGTGAGGTCTGACTTTAATCCATTAACTGCTTGTCATATCGTTTGAAATAGCCTACATTAGTCAGCTCAAGAACGTCACTCATTTGGTATTTTCAAAAGAATTTTAAGAAATTTTTTAATGTCTTGATTTTTAATATTTATATGTTTTTTTTAATTTTATTATTATTATTTGGGGGGGGGGCGGGAGACACTAGCCTGGGTTGGAAACGTTTGTTGTGAGGGGTACTGAGTTTGTCTAATATTTTTTGTGGCTTGGTTTCAAATATATATTTGGAATTTGGTTTAATTTATTGGGTCCTACTTCTTTTTGTTTTGTTTGGGGGGGGGGGTCTCATAAAATCGCTTTTTGTTTGGGTCTTTTAATTATTGTTTTTTTCTCTTGTTTGTTTTGTCTTGTGTGTGTATGTGTGTTGAGTCTTTGAAATGTTGAAATGCATTATATTGAAAATCCTTTTTTTTTTTTTTTTTATTGTTTATGCCATTTCTGTTTTCCCCCCTTTGTTTTCCTGGCCATAGAACCTTACTGGGGGTTAAATATTGAAGTGTTTTTGTCGTAAATTTATTGGTTGAATAAATTGATTGATTGATCATAGGATAGCCCACGCGGAATAAATTGATTACTTGGTAGTCCCCTGCTTAGTTTTTGATCTTTGGATTTTTTTTTCTTCTTTTTTTTATCTGGATCATTGTATTTTATGATTTTTTTTTCTTATTTATTTTTTTTATTTCTTTTTTTCTCTTGCTTTGAGTCTCTTAAAGGTGTGAATGTATGATGTTGAAAATGTTTTTGTTTTTTATGTATTTGTTTCAGTTTCGTTTCTCTCCTTTTTTTTCCTGGCCATAGAGCCTTACGCGGGAGTTTATATTGAAGTGTATTTTGTTAAGTTTATTGATTGAATAAAATTGATTGATTGTTTAGTGCTTGTGACGGTTATTCAAGATGGTAGCACCCCATATCTAATCAGCCCCCCCCCCCATCTTATTGCGGGGCTCAGATATGTGATAATGAAAAACACCTTTGATGGGCAATCCACTTGTACTGACATTTTCTTTTGCGCTACGAGACAGCAATAAATTGTTAACACTGATTAAGCAGGGATCTACGGAATCTATTTACAAGGGATTAGCGGGAGGAAACTCTTTTCTCTTTGGACCTTCGAAACTAAGTTTGGCTCTAAATAGTGTTACAAACATATCAGAAGCCATTCCAGAAAACTTGCCAATACGTCAGTTTTGAGCTTTTAGAAACAAAGTTGTCATCAAACAAAGAAACAAAGTTGTCAGAAACAAAGTTGCTTTTAGAAACAAAGTTGTCAAAGTTGTCAAAGTTTTAGAACTAATTGTCTTCCTGTTTTCTAGCCGTGTTGTTGAAATTTGACACCATTTGTTAAGTATTGCAGATCAGGTGTTGACCAAGATTGAATTTCAATCCCTTCTAAAATTCGTCAAATAAACAATTGGGGAAGCTTCCGAGTGGCACGCGACAAACCTATTTGGAGGCTATTTGTGTTCATGACAGGTGGCCCAAAGGGCAGTCCAGGTGACACCCTTGAAAGCAATTAACTGTAGTGATTCGATCAATCAGATTACAAAACGTATTACGAAGTGAATATTGCTTCAGTGTAAGTCACTTTATCCTGTCTGTCGGTGAACTTTGAAACTGATCATCTGCTTATTCACATATGCTGAGAAAATGTACGTCCACAAAGTGATAGAGTAAGGTTCATCCTTCCTCTTTCATTAAAAGATAAAAAATAAGAATGGCAAAAACTAATCTTTGTTAGCGCCCTCTGAAAATTCCTTCTAGCACTCTTTAACAATTTTTAAAAGTTTGCCTCCATGAGATATTTCTGTTGGTGCTCATAGATGAGCAGTAAGAAATAATCACCGTGATCTCAAAGGAAGATTGGAGTCTTTATCCCCCTTATCCAAATGGGTCATTTCTTTTAACCAACTGCAGTCACTCGGGTAAATAGGCACATACAGCAAAATCCATTTATCTTTGAAGGGGGGGGGGTAACAAAGAATTTGTCAGTGAACTTTGAAACTGATCATCAGCTATTTCCTGCTCATTCAAATATTATAAGGAAATCTAAACCCTCAGAGGGATCAAATAAAAAGCTACCCAACGCATCTCTCTCATTATAAGATAGAGAATAAAACCTTGAAAATGAAAACCTTTCAGGTTAAGAATAACCTTCGTCCTCACACTCAAAAGATTGCACAAGTTTGCCTCATAAAAAAAAAACTTCTACAGGTGTAATTACTTAATTAAAAAGTGACAAAATTCAAAATATGATTTTTCTTTGAAGGGGCGGGGTATGAAAGAACCCTTTCAAAGATTAAGCTAACCTGAGGCAAATTTAATAGTCGGTCTGCTCACCTAAATATCCTTACCTAAATATTTTAATGAAACCTATTCAGTACTTTGCCCTTATTTCTCTCAAATACTAGAAAAACAAACTGATCAACTCATGAATACATTCATTTTTGTAGCAACATTAAGTAAATTAAAGCATGTTCTCCAAACTGAAAGTACGGAGCAACATCATAACTTATTAAGAATAGAAATTATTCTAATATAAGCGAGACGGCCCGATCTTTAGCCCTCATTCACTGCGCTAACGTTGTTGACTCTTTAATAAGATTGTAATCCCAATTCCACAGCCCCTTTGTTTCAGCAGTAATGGTTATATAATTGGGACAAAAGGTCAAACTATTGCGTAACGACAGAAGGGTTGATGGGGTGGAGGCACCACTCATATACGCAATAATTTCTGTTCGTTTTAAGTTTTAATGTGATCCTTACTCTCAGTTGAATTTTTCTTTTTAATATTTTTTATTTCTGATGATGAGGGCTACCAGCCTCATAAACCCCTAGTTTTTTTGCTGTCAAGTTGTACATATCAACATTTGTAAATTGAGCACACTTTTTTTAGTTTTTCAATTTACTGGCAGCGATATTACCGACGGGCATTTGGTCAACGAATTCAGCACATCCAAAAAAACTGATTTTGATATGCTAAGTAAAGTTTACTTGTCTGTGGCGGATAATACGCTAGAAAACAAATGGAAAATCAGACGTCTACGTGAGAATTTTTTTTGGTGGGAGGACAGGTTTTAGGGAGGAGGGGAATGTCAAATTAGTCTCAAAGGTACCAGGAATCTTTTATAAAAAAAAACAGGAAAATATAAAAGAAATCACAAAAGCCTTGAGAGTTCCTAGTAAAAAAGGAACACAATCTAAATAATCTCCTTCCCCCCACGCTTGCGCACCTGTCCTGTATGCGTGTTCACATCTTTAATATGTCTGTCTCTGGGAAAAAAAACTTTTTCGCATGCTGACCAGAGTTGCCAACTTTATGGTCAATGAATATGTCCCTTGAGCATCCAAAAATGTGTCCTTTTCAGCTACACTATGTCCATATTTTGTCTATAATAGCCTATTTCCATAATATGTGCATCTTGAAATTTCAGAAACTAGTTTTTTTACGACTTGAAAACCTCTTTCAATGTGGTCAGTTAACATCGAATATATTGAAAACGAAAAAAATTAATTTAGCACATCAATACAGAACGAACTAGTTTGAAAGTACAAAAGTCATGAAAACATCTAAACAGTAAAAAATTACTTGTGAGAGCTTGAGACTCATCTTCCTACGAAATGAGATACATAAAAAAGTTCTTTTTTATGCTTTTTCCTACAAGATTCATTAAAAACTACATTTTAATGGAAAAACACTCAAACTACATTTTAATGGACAAATGCCGAAGTGTTGGATGGATATTTTTTTAACAATATCGAAAGTATTGAACTTGGTTATCAAACACCTAAATATTTAATTTCTTTAGACTACTCACTATTTATAAAAAGTAAATTATTATCAAAATAGTTTGTTCAAAGTAAATACTAAAACTAAGATGAATAAAATCAAATAAAAACTTTTTCTTCAATATTTTTAGTTAATTTTGAATACCAAAACCTAATATATGTGAAACCTTTATGCTTCATAACTGTAAAAAATTTAATCTTTTTCAAAATGACAACTAAATATATACAATCATTCCTGGAAAAAAATGATAATAAAACACAAAAAACGTTTCCGTTCAGGGGAAAAATACAGAAATTTCCAGCAATCCCTTCAAATTTCTGATTATGTGATATTCGAAACGTTTCTGATTATGGTGGCTTCATATACCAGCTCATGAGTACTCCTGCAATGCAAGCAAAACTTGACGGCATATTTTTTACCGAAAATGCCCTTATTAAGTTGTTTTCTATAATTATACAAACTTTCGTGTGTACTAATAACTGCACTAATTACTAATAAACAAATACATATTTACGATCACCGTAAAAAGCAGATTCTTTGATTTAATGTTATCAACAGTTAGGCTCTTATACTTTCGTTATTGACAAGGATCGTTATTTACTTACCATTAATTACTATGAAGGGTATGAAGAATTTGATTTTTTTTTCTTCTTTTTTGCTCCAATCAAACCATATAGAAAAAATGTTTCTGGAAAACTATAAAGGGGTCATTCAGTCACAAATGAGAAGTTATATTTTCCTTATTAAGGGTTGAAATCTATTGGCAGACAGCCAAAAATGGGGCAACACACATTTTTTCCATGGTTTTTCCCTATTCTTTTCTCTTTCCTTTGGTTTCCTTATAATTACTTTATAGTTCCAAATTTCCAGGGGCGCTATGGCCCCCCTGTCCCCCTGGTGGCACCCATGCAGGAGTCAAGCGACGTTGCAGAGCACTAGGTAAGCTGGGTTGCACTTCAATCAGGGGGGGTGATATCCCCAAAGGCATAGTTACTGGACCTTTCAACAATGCTGAACAAAACAGATATTTACAAATTTTGATTGGATGCTGGTTTTGAAAATGATAGGTGTGGGAGGGGGGGGGGCTTGTCCTCAAATCACTTTTGACTCTTATGAAAGGCATTAAACTTCTATCAAATGAGCTTCATCTCAAGTTTATACGACTACCCATTGCATAAAACCTCATATACCCCAGGGACATAACTTACAACCCTTGCCCCAGGGGTATTTGGGGTTCTGTCATTGTTGGTGGCATTATTATATGTTCTTTGGACCATTTTTATCAAAATGACCATCTAAAAATTTCTCTTGGATGCATCTAGGGAAAAGAATAAGTGGGTGGAGGGGATGACTGGTTTGGCTCTGGCCACTTCTGACTCTTAAAAATGGCATTAGAACTTCTGATTTTCAATCCAGTGAGCCGCCTCCAAAGCTTATTAAACCCACCCTTCCATAGCGATCTTATATGTTAATAATGGGGAACTAGTATAACTTGTAGCCCTTGCCCTGAAAGTTTTTTTTGGAGGGGGACGTCATCCACAAAAAACATAAGTACTGGACCTTTCAAATATGCTGAACAAAATTTCAATCTCAAAATTTTGATTGAACCTGTTTGGGAAAATGACCGACGGGGGAGGGGGGGGGGCTTTTAGCCCTCTAATTACTAATGATTCTTAGAAAGTGCATTAGAGCTTTCAATTTACAATAGAGCCGCTTTCAAAGTTTCAACGACAACCCTTTCTACGCGATGTGCCTTGGTCAAAAGTAAAAAATAAATTGTAACCTTATCACTCTGTCATTCATTAAATGAAAAAATGAGTTTATCTACTTAAAGTAAGGAGCAACATTAAAACTTAAAACAAAAAGAAAGTATTCCTTATATTAAAAGAGCTGGTCCTTCCTCAATACCCCTCTCTTCACGCTAAAATCTTTTTTAGAACTATTAAAAAAGGTTTTGATTCAATAACAAGACACTTGTGTTTCATGAATCGTTCTTAAAAAAATTACACAAAAGGTCGAACATTAACGTAGAGAGGGGTGTATTGAAGTGGGAGTAGCCCACGTCATATACGGAATAATTTCTGTTTATTTTGAGTTTTAATGTCACTCTTTACTTTCGGTAGAAAAGACTTGTTTTTTTTATTTAATTCTGATCATTTTCAGATAATCCCAGGGAATCCACCCCTCTGTGGAAAATTTCCCCACGAAAAATTCCACAATATAAAGTTCCTCCCATGTAAAATTCTTCCACCGGGAAATTACCCCCAGACAACTCCATCCCTGCTGCAAAATTCTTCCTCGAAAATTTTGTCCTTACAATTCTGGCTGAAATATGCTCCTTAGGACGCTTTTATTTGAAGAAAGACTTGTTTTCATTTAGTTTCTGATCCTTTTTAAGGTCATTGGGAAATATCCCTGTGTGGAAAACACCCCTCCCCCCTTCACTTGGAAAGTTTCTCCCCCAGAAATTCCCAAGGAGAATTTCTCCTGGTGATAATTCCCACATGGAAAATTTCTCCCATGGAAAATCCTGCCCGTAAAGATCCCCAGAGAATTGCAACTCTGCTGAAAACTTCCCCCTGACAATTCCCTCAAAGTATCTCCACATGTACAATGGGATCAATAACGAGAAAGTAAGACAGGTAACACAAATTTTGTATACGAATTCAGGAAAATTTTCCCCATGTGAAATTTCCCCTGAAAAGGTCAACCCCAGAAGCTTCCATCCCAATGGGAAATTCTCCCCGTAGAAAATGAGTCTCCAGAAGATCTCCTTCCCCTCCTTAGAAAATATCTGTATACTTCCCTATAACAAACACTATATTTAAACCATGGGCAAATTTCATAATTTGCAGCTCTTCTTCTGGAGGTTCTCAGGGGTCATGTCATCTCCAAGCACATATCTATTGTACCTTTCAACTATTCTGAACAAAGGGCTATATAAACATTTTGATCAGACGACAGTCAGGAAAAAAGGGCTTGGGACGGGGGCTAGTTGTCCTCCAATTTTTTGGTCACTTTCAAAGGACAGTAGATCTTTTAATTTTCGCTTGAACGAGCCCTCTTGCGATATTCTAGTACCATTGGTTCGATAAGATCATCCCTTAAAAAAATTACCAACGACAAATAAACATGAATCCGTGATGCTTCTTCTGGAGCATCTAGAAGAACACTACAAAATTTCATATTTTTACAGATAGGAGCTTGGAACCTCTACAGTGGGGTTTCCTTATACGCTGAATCTGATGGCGTGATTTCCATTAAGATTCTTTAACTTTTATGGGGTATTTTTCACCTTTATCGGGAATTTGTCAAATTTTTGTCAGGCCCGTAACCTTTTATGGGTAACATTAAACTTAACGAATATTATATATTTGGAATCAGGGCAATCAGCTAATTCTTTTGGTACATCTATTGATATGAAAATTATTTCCAGATCATCAAGAATTCAATTTGTTTTCTTTTGTTAACTTTTGATTTTCAGTTAGTAATACATGATAAATAGATAGATGGTTTTGCCTGACTATTGGAAGCCGGAAGCGATTGTTAACGAAAAAGGTGTCTGCTTGCCTACTATCATGACTGCAGCGTAAAAGCAAGGCTAAATAAAATCGTTTACAGATGATAGAATACAAACTTGTAAAGAATATCAAGAGTATTTGCAGATAGTTGTCTGCGGGAATGAGCAAGAAACTCCCAAAAATACAGTATAAAACGTAAAAAATAGTAGAAAGTAAGTAGTTAACTCAATTTAGCGCTAGATAAGTATTTTTAGCGCTAATTTGGTGTAAAATGACATTTTTATTACAAAAATATGTATCCAACTGGGAAATATTCTATTGTATATCATAAATTTGCAAAATATATCCCTTTTATGTCCCAAATTTCTAAAATATGTCCCTTTTTTGCCCTATTATGTGATTGTGTCCCGGCACATAGGAATATGTCCTTTGGACACAAAATATGTCCAGTTGGCAACCCTGATAATGACCAATGGTCTGAGTTGCGCAGGTAACGATCTCCTGATTCAATGACATCGGCCAGGAGTGCAATGCGAGGTTGGGGGAAAATCATCTGACGCTTCTCGTGGGTCGACTCTGGCTGAGCTTACAGAGTCACACCATTGACCCCTGTTCCAAACAAAAGAATATCTCCTTCACATATTTTCTTTTTATGTTTTGTGACCCATTCCTTGCACTTTTATTTTGTAGAAAAAAAAAGAAAAGTGTGAGCAAGACACTTGTTGGTACGCCTATAGAAATAAATAATTCTTTCAAAGGATATACAATAGCAATTATAATTGTTTATATAGAACACACTATAGAGATTTTCCATAGATCAATTAACGGGTTACAGACCGGTAAAGATATGTTTACAGCATAGCCCTTGGGTAACTTTTATTCAATAGGATAGGAATATTTCTTCAAACTGGATCACTTCTTCAAACTAAGAACAAAACATAATCAGAAAAACTCTGGCCAATTTTTCTGCAAGATAGTTAGTGCAAAATCGCAAACAGCAATATACAACAACCGCAATTTGGCCTCTGAATTGGTCAATAAGATATAAAATAACAGTCAAGCGGCAATCATTTTGTTGATGTGTCACTTTCGAAGATGTTTATAGGCACAGTTTATTTCCAAGGAGGACACTCATTTCATACTCTCTTTGCTAGACGAAAGGGTAAGTTATGATTTTTTTGTTTTTCCATTAATTTGATTTTGTCTCAAAAAATGACAAAATTCAGGGACTCAAAACTTTCTAGGTCATTTTTAATATTTGACAACTGTAATCCTTCTTCCCATAATTTAAAACTTATATCGCGTGATATTGATTTTCGTGTCATTGTTAGCTATTGTAGTGTATTCAAAACAAGGGGAAAGACTTTTTACTTAATGAATTTTCGTATGTATACCGATATGAAGCCAAATCAGGCTTTGATTCAGATTTGAGTTTCTACTCCAATAAGTTGTATAGACAACGTTTTTTCTATTTTGGGGTAGTATTTGAGAGCCAGGGGTCAAGTTCGTTGAAAAATAGCTAAAACAAATGAATATTTAGGATACTATAGGAAATTATATAAAAATCACAATTGTAAAGTAACTTCTTTGAGAGGGGACTTATATACCGTCTATCCAATTTTGGATAGATATTTTGGATATAATTTTGTTCAAGTCTCTTTTGTATCTTTCCAGATCGTTCTAAAGAGACAGAACCATTCAAAATGCCATTGAACTTGTACCTGACCTAAATTTTCTTATTTGGATAAAAGAATCGCAAATTTTTATCACCCTACCTCGAAAAGGGTTATAGATGTTATGCAAAGTTAATAAATAATATTCAAAGATCCGTTAGACTTGTAGAGTTGAAACTTTATGGGGAGCTATGGAGAGGGAATACTGAGCTTGCTCTATAGACTGTTTTGAACACATACCTTCAAAAAAAAGCAAAGAGGAATATTAAAACCTAAAACTTGCAAAAATAAAGTCTTCAAGAAACCTCCGAAGCTAACCCTTCAGACAAATCTCTTTTATTTTTATTCTGGGGTATTTTTGGTTTTCCCTTCTAAAAATGACTCCCCCTTCCGAAAAAAGAGAATTGGTTTAAAATATAGTTTATGCACTAATTTTTTTTTAATTCTTACATTTAGCTTCAAACTCTGCCTTTTTTTCTACGTTGTAATAACGCTCATTAATTAATTTATTTTATTTTCTTTAAGAAGGAATATAGAAAAGTTCCTTCTTCGAAAAAACTAGGTTACGAAAATTCATCGGATGTATATAAATTGAAGCTATAGAAAAAAACTGAGCTCACAATTAAAGGAGAATGATAATTAGATTATATTTTTAAAATGGAATTATATTATTTTTATATATAACTATAAATTACATAACTTTTTTTTATATCGAGACTCAGTGTTCATTCATCATAATCCAAAAATTTGCTTCTTAAATAAAGGAACATCATTGTATCTGCCACATTTTTACTACATTTTTATTGCTTGGTGAGATGTAATTAGCTTAGCATTCTTTCAAGAGTAGAAACTAATGTTTGTTTATATATTCATCTAATACAAAAATGAATCCTCAGCATGTCAAAACATTTGTTGAAGTTTTTCTGCGAAAATAAACGGCTTTCTGAGACAAATCATCTCTCATATTCTTCTTTTTTTCCAACTGAAGAGATCTAGTGACTGATCCCTACAATTATTGAGTTACTCAATTATATAGTCAAATATTATCAAACTTGACTTGCTTGACTTACTTTGATTTAATGCTCTCTCTGAACAGGGTCACTAGGGAACTGGTTGGCAGCGCCGTCAGTTTTCGCCAGGTTTTCCTGTCCCGGGCAGGTGATGGAATCTCCATTTGGGTTGAGATTGCAGCTGAGGAGTCGTTGGTTTAGGACATCAACCCACATGGTGAGTGGTTTTCTCTAGGACGTCACCAGACATTTTCAGTGGGATTGGAATCCGTAATGATCCTTTCAGGGGTGCTTGGTGGGAGGTCGAATAGGTAGCCATACCACCTCAAGGAACGAGTTTCTACTTGTACAGAAATATTTGCCAGCTTGAAGGTCGTCAGGATCTCAGTGTTGTGGATCTGGTCATTGCATTTGAAGCCTTCTATTCAACGCAGGTGTCAGTAGGGAGGCCCTATCGAACCCGAACGGGGCACCATATATGGGCATAGAATACTGACAGAAGTTTACAACATTGCCGGATAAGAAAGGTACTATTTGGTACTTTAAAGCACCATTTTCAAGGTCGATTTATTTGTAGTTTCTAAGTGTAATGACTCCGGGACGAAGTTTGCACATGCAAATTGAATTCTAACGGGGCAATGTATTGATCCACTAGAGGGGAAGTAGATTTCTAAGAAATTGATTTGCATAATCGGCGGGGAATTATTGATCCACGAAAGGGGAATTAAGAAACAATATGGCTTCTTTAATCATTAGTTCTGAGGGATAAATGGTCTGATAAATGAATATTCTATTTTTTAAATATGGCTTCTCTGATCTTTAGTGACAGAGACAAATTAATATTCTATCGAAACCTTAATAGTGTAGCTAGGAACACCTATGAGATGAAAAGATTAACGCGGGAAATGGTTTCATGGGAATTTCAAATGTGACAGCGCAGGGATGCCAAAACAAAGGAACACGCAGAAATTACGTTTAGGGGATTATTTTGACGAAACAGTTTGAGAAATTTTAGGGGATTATTTGGGGGAAACCGTTTGATACATTTTAGAAGATGATTTAGGCGAAACAGTTTGAGACTTTTTAGAAGATGATTTTAGAAGATGATTTTAGAAGATGATTTAGAAGATGATTTGGGATGAAACACAGTGGCCGTTATAATACACAAGTTCAATTTGAACAGTGTTGTAATGTTCCCTACCGCAACCCCAAAGGCCCCCACGGGCCCCCAAAGGCCCCCCAACCCCCCAAAGGCCCTCCGAGATCCGAAAGGCCCCCAGGCCCCCAGAAGACCCCCGGACCCCCAAAGGGCCCCGGGCCCCAAAGAGTCCCACTACCCTCCCCCCTCCCCCTCCTTCTGACTTCTTTGTTGTGGTTTACCTTGTCACTAGTACATTCTCTTGATGTTTCAAAGTCCATTTTGGATTTTTTTCGTTGAAATGTAAGAGTTGGAATATTTCCATAGTGTTTTCTCGTGGTTTACCATGTCACTGTTACATTCTTTTGATGTTTCAAAGTTCATTTTGAATTCTTTTCGTTGAAATGCAAGACTTGGAATATTTCAATAGTATTTTGTCATGGTTTACCTTGTCACTGTTACATTCTCTTGATGTTTCAAAGTTCATTTTGGATTTCTTTCATTGAAATGTAAGAGTTAGAATATTTCAGTAGTGTTTGTTGTGGTTTACCTAGTCACTGTTACATTCTCTTGATGTTTCAATGTTAATTTTGGATTTTTCTTTCCTTAAAATGCAAAAGTTAGAATATTTCAGTAGTGTTTGCCGTGGTTTATCTAGTCAATGTTACATTCTCTTGATTTTTCAAAGTTTATTTTTAATTTTTTTTCTTTCAAATGGAAGAGTTAGATTATTTTAGTAGCGTTTTGTCGTGGTTTACCACTGTTACATTCTCTTGATGTTTCAAAGTTCATTTTGGATTTTTTTTCATTGAAATGCAAGAGTTGGAATATTTCAGTAGTGTTTTTAAGGTTTACCTTGTCACTGTTACGTACTCTTGATGTTTCAAAGTTCATTTTGGATCCTTTTCGTTGATATGCAAAAGTTGGATTATTTCAGTAGTGTTTTCTCATGGTTTGCCTTGTCATTGTTACATTGTCTTGATGTTTCAAAGTTCATTTTAGATTTTTCATCCATTGAAATGTAAGTTGAAATATTTCAGTAGTGCTTGTTGTGGTTTATCTAGTCACTGTTACATTCTCTTGATGTTTCAAAGTTCATTTTAGGTTTTTCTTCCTTGAAATGTAAGAGTTAGATTATTTCAGTAGTGGTTGTTATAGTTTATCTAGTCACTGTTACATTTTCTTGATTTTAAAAGTTCATTTTAGATTTTTAAGTTGAAATGTAAGAGTTGAATTATTTTAGTAGTGTTTTCTTATGGTTTACCTTGTCACTGTTACATTCTCTTGATGTTTCAAAGTTTATTTTGGATTTCATTAGCTGAAAAGCAAGAGTTGAATTATTTCAGTACTGTTTAGTCGTGGTTTATCTTGAAGCTATTGCAATCACGTGTCGTTTCAAAGTTCATTTTGGATTTTTTTCATTGAAATGTAAGAGTTGGATTATTTCAGTAGTGTTTTCTCGTGGTTTACCATGTCACTGTTACATTCTCTTGATGTTTCAAAGTTCATTTTGGATTTTTTTCATTGAAATGCAAGAGTTGGAATATTTCAGTAGTGTTTTGTCATGGTTTACCATCTCACTGTTACATTCTCTTGGTGTTTCAAAGTTCATTTTGGATTTCTTTCATTGAAATGCAAGAGTTGGAATATTTCAGTAGTGTTTGTTGTGGTGTACCTTGTCACTGCTACATTCTCATGAGGTTTCAAAGTTCATTTTGGATTTTTTTTTCCTTAAAATGCAAAAATTTGGATATTTCAGTAGTGTTTGCTGTGGTTTATCTAGTCACTGTTACATTCTCTTGATTTTTCAAAGTTCATTTTTGATTTATTTTTTGTTGAAATGCAAGAGTTAGATTATTTCACTAGTGTTTTGTCGTGGTTTACCATGTCACTGTTACATTCTCTTGATGTTTCAAAGTTCATTTTGGATTTTTTTCATTGAAATGCAAGAGTTGGAATATTTCAGTAGCGTTTTTTAAGGTTTACCTTGTCACTGTTACATTCTCTTGATGTTTCAAAGTTCATTTTGGATCTTTTTCGTTGATATGCAAAAGTTGGATTATTTTAGTAGTGTTTTCTCATGGTTTGCCTTGTCATTGTTACATTCTCATGATGTTTCAAAGTTCATTTTAGATTTTTCATTCGTTAAAATGTAAGAGTTTGAATATTTCAGTAGTGTTTGTTGTGGTTTATCTAGTCACTGTTACATTCTCTTGATTTTTCAAAGTTCATTTTAGATTTTTCTTTCCTTGAAATGTAAGATTTAGATTATTTCAGTAGTGTTTTTTATGGTTTATCTAGTCACTGTTACATTCTCTTGATTTTAAAAGTTCATTTTTGATTTTTAAGTTGAAATGCAAGAGTTGAATTATTTTAGTAGTGTTTTCTTATGGTTTACCTTGTCACTGTTACATTCTCTTGATGTTTCAAAGTTTATTTTGGATTTTTTCGTTGAAAAGCAAGAGTAAAATTATTTCAGTACTGTTTTGTCGTGGTTTACCTTGTCACTTTTGAATTCGCTTGATTTTCAAAGTTCATTTTCGATTTTTTCACTGAAATGTAAGAGTTGGAATATTTCAGTAGTGTTTTGTTGTGGTTTACCTTGTCACTGTTACATTCTCTTGATGTTTCAAAGTTCATTTTGGATTTTTTTCGTTGAAATATAAGAGTTCGAATATTTCAGTAGTGTTTTGTCGTTTTTTACCTTGTCAACGTTACATTCTGAAGATGTTTCAAAGTTAATTTTGTATTTTTTTGTTGAAATGTAAGAGTTGGAATATTTCAGTAGTATTTCTTCGGGGTTTGTCTTTTTACTATTACATTTTCATGATGTTTCAAAGTTCATTTTGTACTTTTTTGTTTAAATGTAAGAGTTAGAATATTTCAGTAGTGTTTTTTCATGGTTTACCTTGTCACTGTTAGATTTTCTTGTTGTTTTAAAGTTAATTTTGGATTTTTTTTTTGTTGAAATGTAAGAGTTGGAAAATTTCAGTAGTGTTTTGTCGTGGTTTACCTTGTTACTGTTATATTCTATTTATGTCTCAAAGTTAATTTTGGATTTTTTCGTTGAAATGTAAGAGTTAGAATATTTCAGTAGTATTTTGTCATGGTTTACCTTGTCACTGTTACATTCTCTTGATGTTTCAAAGTTCATTTTGGATTTTTTTCGTTGAAATGTAAGAGTTGGAATATTTCAGTAGTGTTTTGTCGTGGTTTATCTTATCACTGTTACATTTTGAAGATGTTTCAAGGTTCATTTTGGAGTTTTTTCGTTAAAAGGTAAGAGTTGGAATATTTCAGTAGTGTTTTGTCATGGTTTACATTGTCACTGTTCCACTCTGAAGATGTTTCAAAATTCATTTTGATTTTTTTTCGTTGAAATGTAAAAGTTGGAATATTTCAGTAGTGTTTTGTCGTGGTTTACATTGTCACTGTTACATTCTGAAGATATTTCAAAGTTCATTTTGGATTTTTTGATTGAAATGTAAGAGTTGGTATATTTCAGTAGTGTTTCGTCGTGGTTTACATTGTCACTGTTACATTCTGAAGATGTTTCAAAGTTCATTTTGGATTTTTTCATTTAAGTGTAAGAGTTGGAATATTTCACTAGTGTTTTGTCGTGGTTTACCTTGTCACTGTTACATTCTGAAGATGTTTCAAAGTTCATTTTGGATTATTTCTTTGAATGTAAGAGTTGGAATATTTAAGTAGTGTTTTATCATGGATTACCTTGTCACTGTTACGTTCTGAAGATGGTTCAAAGTTCAGTTTGGATTGTTTAGTTGAAATGTAAGAGTTAGAATATTTCAGTAGTGTTTTGTCGTGGTTTACCTTGTCATTATTAGATTCTATTGTTGTTTCAAAGTTCATTTTGGATTTTTTTTTTGTTGAAATGTAAGAGTTGTAATATTTCAGCAGTGTTTTGTCGTGGTTTACCTTCTTACTGTTACATTCTCTTGATGTTTCAAAGTTCAGTTTGGATTTTTTCGTTGAAATGTAAGAGTTGGAATATTTCAGTAGTATGTTCTCATTGTTTACCTTGTCATTGTTACATTCTCTGGATGTTTCAAAGTTCATTTTGGATTTTTTTCGTTTAAATGTAAGAGTTTGAATATTTCAGTAGTGTTTTGTCATAGTTTACTTTGTCACTGTTACATTCTGAATATGTTTCAATGTTCATTTTTGATTTTTTTCGTTGAAATGGAAAAGTTGGAATATTTCAGTAGTGTTTTGTCGTGGTTTACATTGTCACTGTTACATTCTGAAGATGTTTGAAAGTTCATTTGGATTTTTTTTCGTTGAAATGTAAAAGTTTGAATATTTCAGTAGTGTTTTGTCATGGTTTACAATGTCACTGTTACGTTCTGAAGATATTTTAAAGTTCATTTTAGATTTTTTTATTGAAATGTAAGAGTTGGTATATTTCAGTAGTGTTTCGTCGTGGTTTACATTGTCACTGTTACATTCTGAAGATGTTTCAAAGTTCATTTTGGATTTTTTCATTTAAGTGTAAGAGTTGGAATATTTCACTAGTGTTTTGTCGTGGTTTACCTTGTCACTGTTACATTCTGAAGATGTTTCAAAGTTCATTTTGGATTATTTCATTGAAGGTAAGAGTTGGAATATTTCAGTTGTGTTTTGTCGTGGTTTACCTTGTCACTGTTACATTCTGAAGATGGTTCAAAGTTCATTTTGGATTGTTTCGTTGAAATGTAAGAGTTGGAATATTTCAGTAGTGTTTTGTCGTGGTTTACATTGTCACTGTTACATTCTCTTGATGTTTCAAAGTTCATTTCAGATTTTTTTCGTTGAAATGTAAGAGTTGGAATTTTTCAGTAGTTTTTTGTCGTGGTTTACCTTCTCACTGTTACATTCTCTTGATGTTTCAAGTTCAGTTTGGATTTTTTCGTTGAAATGTAAGAGTTAGAATATTTCAGTAGTATGTTGTCATGGTTTACCTTGTCATGGTTGTTACATTCTCTTGATGTTTCAAAGTTCATTTTGGATTTTTTTGTTTAAATGTAAGAGTTGGAATATTTCAGTAGTGTTTTGTCGTGGTTTAAATTGTCACTGTTACATTGTCTTGATGTTTCAAAGTTCACTTTGGATTTTTTTTTTCGTTGAAATGTAAGAGTTGGAATATTTCAGTATTGTTTTGTCGTGGTTTACATTGTCACTGTTACATTCTGAAGATGTTTCAAAGTTCATTTTGGATTTTTTTTTATTGAAATGAAAGAGTTGGAATATTTAAGAATTGTTTTCTCGTGGGTTAAATTTTCACTGTTAAATTCTCTTGATTTTTCAAAGTTCATTTTGGATTTTTTTCTTTGAAATGTAATAGTTGGAATATTTCAGTATTGTTTTCTCGTGGTTTACATTGTCACTGTTACATTCTGAAGATGTTTCAAAGTTCATTTTGGATTTTTTTATTGAAATGAAAGAGTTAGAATATTTTAGTAGTGTTTTCTCGTGGTTTACATTTTCACTGTTACATTCTGAAAATGTTTCAGGGCTGATTTTGGATTTTTTTATTGAAATGTAAGAGTTGGAATATTTCAGTAGTGTTTCGTCGTGGTTTACATTGTCACTGTTACATTCTGATGATGTTTCAAAGTTAATTTTGGATTTTTTATTTAATTGTAAGAGTTGGAATATTTTACTAGTGTTTTGTCGTGGTTTACATTGTCACTGTTACATTCTCTTGATGTTTCTAAGTTCATTTTGGATTTTTTTCGTTGAAATGTAAAAGTTGTAATATTTCAGTATTGTTTTGTCGTGGTTTACATTGTCACTGTTACATTCTGAAGATGTTTCAAAGTTCATTTTGGATTTTTTTATTGAAATGAAAGAGTTGGAATATTTCAGTATTGTTTTGTCGTGGTTTACATTGTCACTGTTACATTCTGAAGATGTTTCAAAGTTCATTTTGGATTTTGTTATTGAAATGAAAGAGTTGGAATATTTCAGTATTGTTTTGTCGCGGTTTACCTTGTCACTGTTACATTCTGATGATGTTTCAAAGTTCATTTTGGATTTTTTATTGAAATGAAAGAGTTGGAATATTTTAGTAGTGTTTTCTCGTGGTTTACATTGTCACTGTTACATTCTCTTGATGTTTCAAAGTTCACTTTGGATTTTTTTTTCGTTGAAATGTAAGAGTTGGAATATTTCAGTGTTGTTTTGTTGTGGTTTACATTGTCACTGTTACATTCTGAAGATGTTTCAAAGTTCATTTTGGATTTTTTTATTGAAATGAAAGAGTTGGAATATTTTAGTATTGTTTTCTCGTGGTTTACATTGTCACTGTTACATTCTGAAGATGTTTCAAAGTTCATTTTGGATTTTTTTATTGAAATGAAAGAGTTGGAATATTTCAGTAGTGTTTCGTCGTGGTTTACATTGTCATTGTTACATTCTGAAGATGTTTCAAAGTTCATTTTGGATTTTTTCATTTACTTTCAAGAGTTGGAATATTTCACTAGTGTTTCGTCGTGGTTTACCTTTTCACTGTTACATTCTGATGATGTTTCAAAGTTCATTTTGGATTTTTTATTGGAATGAAAGAGTTGGAATATTTCAGTAGTGTTTTGTCGTGGTTTACCTTGTCACTGCTACATTCTGAAGATGTTTCAAATTTCATTTTGGATTATTTTTCGTGGAAATGTAAGAGTTGGAATATTTCAGCAGTGTTTTGTCGTGGTTTACCTTGTCACTGTTACATTCTGAAGATGTTTTAAAGTTCATTTTGGATTTTTTTTCGTTGAAATGTAAGAATTTGAATCAATGCCTTTCTCATCGTTTTGCTGAACAAAATTCAGCACCGGACAATAATGCAAATTTTCTTCATCCCCTCCGGACCTGATAAACGGTTATAGCGCGCTCACAATACGTCTTGCTTGTTGAAATTATAGATAAATATTGAACTAATTAGGGAGAAATCGTAGGTGAAAAAATAATTGATGTACTCGGAGTACGGCGGTTAGAATAGAGCCTTCCCAATCCAAAAGAATGGTAAACGCTTTGGAAATTAAGCAAAAGCGCCAGTAACCACTTTAATTCATTGAATATTTTTCTGGTGGTTTCCTTACGAGAGAAGTAAGGGAAGCGTTGAAGGCTGTCTACCTTGTACCCGCAATTTAAGGGGCAAGCCTAGCGGGTACCACGGCTCTTGCTAACAACTCTCCACCCGTCTTCTGCTTACTTTTCTTTCTCCACCTCAATCGTAGCGTAATTGCCTCTAAATATCGGATGTCCTATCTATTTATATTATATTAACACTGATTGATGGCTATTCTCCAATATTATCACGGAAATAATTTGAGGTTCAAACCATTTTTACAAAATATAAATAAAATGAAAATCAAAAATATGAACTGGATAAATCGTTGGAAGAAAAAGAAGTTTTTGTCAGACCACCTGGACAATTAAAAGAAACAAAGGTTTGGTGATATGTCTTTCATAATGACAAAAGACTAGCCGAGGCAAAAGTTAAAGGGCCAATAAAAAACAAGAAAATTACAAAGGCACCACTTCTAATTTAAGTTCCATTTGGACGTCATGACATCAAGAAAAGGCTCAAATGGTCTGCATTTAGAAGACAAGTGACAGTTAGAATCTATTTATAAAAGCCTGCCGTGTGCCCCATACCTTTGTTAAAAAAATATAGGTTTGGCGATATGTATTTCAGAGTGACGAAAGATAAGCCAAGGTGTAACGAACCAAAACAATTGAAAATGATAGCGAAGATGATTGGGTTTTGGATGGTGACATGGATAAGGTCATCAATACCTACCCTACTTTTGAAAGTCATAAATATGGACTGGATAAATAGTTGGAAGAAAAAGAAGTTTTTGTCCCACCACCTGAACAATTATAAGAAACAAAAGGTTCTGCGATACATCTTTCATAATGACAAAAGACAAGCCAAGGCAACAGAAGAAGTTCTTGTCCCACCACTTGAACAATTAAAAGAAACAAATGTGGTCGTCAATGCATTCCATATCTTTGAAAATAAAAAACCTAGACAAGATATATCGTTGGAAGAAAACTAAGTTTTTGTCCCACCACCTGAACAATTGAAAGAAACTAAGGTTCGATGATATGTCTTTCATAATGACGAAAAGACAAGCCGAGGAAAAAGTTAAAGGTCCAATAAAAAATAAATGTAATTTTACACAGGCACCACTTCTAATTTAAGATCCATTTGGACGTCATGGCATCACGAAAAGGCTCAAATTGTCTCCGTTTAGAAGACAAGCGACAGTGAGAATCTATATTTAGAAGCCTGCCGTGTGCCAAGTGCCGGGCTGAGGGCAGTTCAAATAATGTAGAAAACTTGCTGCCAGTTTCAGAAACAGCATCGCAAACAGCTTTCTAGGAATAGATAGTAGGGTAGTACCGCGATAGTTGCTGCAGTCCGTCTTGCTGCCCTTGTGCTTGAACACTGGCACTAGGATTCATTTATTCCAATCTGACAGTATTGCTTGAGTGCACCATGTGATGTTGAATGTCAACTGAGTTTAGCAATTTGAATTTAGCAGCTTATCAAAGCGTATTTTGTCCCAAAGTTCTTACAATCTTCAATTTTTATTCACGTCATTCCGTCTTTGTTAAAATTTTACCATTTTCAACTTTTGTCAAATAGTTTTAAAATCAATTTTAAAGATTTGTAATTTTCTCAACATTTCAATTTTTGTCAAAAATTTTTCACCGTTTTTTGTTTTGTTTTTTTTCAGGTAATTTCGTTTGTTTCAATTTTCATACCTAAATTTTCACCAGCTTCAGTTTTGTTTCTGTAGATTTGTGCTAAAAAAATTTTTTTATATTTTATCCAAAAATTTCACCATTGCCAATTTTTCAGGTAATTTCATTTGTTTTAATATTTATGCTTATGTTTTCACCATCAGTTTCAGTTTTGTTGACGTAAAATTGTGTTTTTGAAATTTGCTCATTTCGTGTTTTTTAATTTTGTCTCTATGTTTTTCCCTTTTTTAGCTTATGCTCAAATGATTTCATCCTTTTTCATTTTTTCACGTTGTTTTTGTTATATTGGGTTTCTTTGTTGGATTATGGTGTGTTTATTTCTTTTTTTTTATATTTTTTGACCAGGTTAAGATTAGTATAAGTTTTTTCTCCGGGAACCTCCCCCCTCCTCCACAGAAAATTCCTTCCAAAAATTTCCACATCACGGAGAACTCCCCCTCCCCCGTGGAAAATTACCCCCCCCTCCATTCTCAAAAATTCCATCACCGAAAAACTTCCACCCGCGGAAAATACGGGTTTTATACCATTGCCATAAAAGAGCCATAAGGGTTTATGGTTTTAATATTTATTTATTTTTCTCATGGGCATATCATATGGAAGGGGTGGTTGTATACACTTTGGAGGGGGCTAATTCAATTGCAAATTAAAAGCTCTAGTACCCGTTTTTTAAGAGTCAAAATTGACTGGAATCACTCTGTTTTCCCCCAAATGTATCTCATCAGAATGTTGATATGGGTATTTTTTTCAGAGTATTCCAAAGGTCACATGCCTTACTTCTGAGTTTGACAACCCCCTTCCAGCCCCCGGGGCAAGAACCATAGGCTATGCAAATTAGTCATTGTTTAGACATAAATTTTTAATGGGAAGGGTGGTCGCATAAGCTTTGGAAAGAACTCCTTCAATTGAAAATTCGAGAGTTCCAGTACCCTTTTGGAGATCTGGTCTGCTTTTCAACCAGTCGTTACCCAATGAGATGTTACCAACTACAGTGTTTTCAAAAAGTTTTGCTTTCCAGTTCAACGGCCCTTGTGTTTCAGCAGTCGTTTTTAAGGATTAATTAAAAAAAAAATCCACAAAATCAGTTTTTCAAAAAAAAGTAAAGAACTCCGTTACACCAAAAATGAACAAAAACAGAATCAAATAATCTACCAAAAATACAACTACCACAAATCAGTATCAATAGGCTAAATAAATGAAATTCAAAACAAACAGAAATTAAAATAAATAACAGAGTCAAACTCAAAACGAGCAGAAATTAATATGAGTAGGGTTCTAAACCCCATGCTTTCTAAAATCCAGGATTATAATTTGTACTTTACTGAAAAAAATCAAATAAATTTACCGAAAAAATGGGCATTGTCCGTTTAATATACATATGCTGATATTTATTCCTTAATATGTTAATTAATTTTTGATTTCTTAAAGTTATAAAAGTGAAAACATTTAAAAGAATTTTTTTCATATGCTTGGGGAAATGGTGGGCTTGAGAGGGGGGTTTAATGGCTAGTGTCCAAAAGACACTAGCCATTTCAATTTCCAATTGAATGAGCCATTTTTGAAGTTTGTACTACAACGCCTTCTATAAAAACCTTATATGCCCCCAGGGCATATCTTACAACCCTTGCCCTGAGGGCTGCCGGGGTTGTTATCCTCAAAGACCTAATTTCCAGAACTTTTAATTACTTTGAACAAAATGGCTATCTCAAAATTTTGATTCGATTTGTTTGGGGAAATGGTGGGCATGAGAAGGGGGTTAGTTGCCCTCAAATCACTTTTGACTATTAAAAAGGGCACCAGCCCTTTGAATTTCCAATCGAATGAGCCTTTTTTTCTAGTTTCTACGACAACGCTTTCAATAGAAACCTTACATGCCCCCAGGACATATCTTACAACCCTTGCCTTGAAGGATGTGGGGGGATTGTCCTCCTCAAAGACATAATTTCTAGTTCTTTTAACTACGTTGAACAAAATGTATATCTCAAAATGTTGATTAGATGTGTTTGGGTAAATGGTGGGCGTGGAAGGAGTGTTATTTGCCTTCCAATCACTTTTGACTATTAAAAAGGGCACAAGCCTTCCAATTTCCATTCAAATGAACCCTTTTCTACGACAACTCCTTCGATAGGAAGTACCCTTGTCTAAGGAAAGAAACCAAGAAACCAAAAAATAATGAATAACACATTGTGCCAACATCGTTCTTTACTTAGGCAGCGCTAACGCACTGCCTATAATTGTGACAAAAAGTCTAACTTTAACAGAAAGAGTGCGATTTTGAGGAGGCGTAGCCCCCATCATAGACGGAATAATTTCTGTTTGTTTTAAGTTTGAATGTTACTCCTTACTTTTAGTTGAAAAAAGTTATTTAAAAAAAATAATTTCTAAAAGTTTTTCAAATCATGCCCAGGCTTAACCAAGGTATCATGTTGGGTATGATGTTGGGCTTAATAGACACGCGATTAGTGTTAAAGTGTATATACCAATAGTTTTCAAAAACGATATTTAGGATTCAAAAACGATATTTACTGTAAATATTAAAGGTTTATTTTTTATATTTTGGGTATTCCAGAGAGATGGGTTGAGGCCCGTGGACACCCTTGACTTACCCATTAAAACATCTGAGCTGCATTGTAGGGCAATAAAAAACCCCTAGCTCTGCCAGCAATTCGAATGCCAGTGCAACACTTCAACTCTGTTGTCAAAACTATCCGTTTTCTGCTATAATTTAAATTTAAAACTTAATCTTTTGTATGCCTTCTGAAGTACACATTCCTTTTTCAATGAGCCACAAAGAAGTTACAATTCCGATAAAACGTTTATGAAAGCTAATAAAATTGGTTGTTAGCTTATAATAAAATAAAATTGGTTGTTAGCTTAACACATTTTCAGTTTTCTGCTTGAATATTCAAGTATTAGGTTTCAAGTATTCAAGTATTTAGGTTTTTAAGAAAAACCTACTGTGCCATTGGCGCTTTACTGAAAACTATATGTGTCTTGAAGAGTCTTGGAAAGTATACACAAAATCAAATTGAATATGTGATATATAATGATATTAATTGTTTCTCAACCTTTCTCAACGGGAAAAGAAACAACGAAAAAACAAAAATATGTTTTTAAATAAATAATACACATAAAATAATACGACAAACTAAACACGACAAAATATAAATAAATAAATAAGAAACAACTCACATACTAAACAAACTTTCATCATTGGCGTTATAACAAACAAACAAAAGGAATGTCTAGAGTGAAAGAATCTTCGCTTTTGTTCTTGTGTTATAACGCCAGTGCTGAAAGTTTGTTTAATATGTGAGTTGTTTCTTATTTATTTATTTGTATTTTTCTTCTTTTTCTTCTTCGTGTGTTTAGTTGTCGTTTTTCTATGTGCGTTATTTTTTTAAAAACATTTTATGTTTTTTTTCGTTTTTTTCCCCGTTGAGAAAGGCCCCCGGACGTGGGGCCGAAATTATAGGAGATGTTTTAATTAAAGTGTTGATTTGTTTTTATTTATTTTGTTTCACTGCTTCATCAAAATTAAAAACCGCTTTTTCTTGCTTAATTATACCCCCAGGGCATAACTTACAACGCCTGCCAGTAGTAATACATCTATTGATACTAATCCTACAAGCCTGAGACACGGATATGTGTGCAGTTTCACCAGTACATGCCTTACCAAGGGCAGTCATCTATTACTACAGACGGTACATGGCTTACCAAACCGGTTTCTGAGGCAACACCCATTTTCTGGGTCAATCACTGATGTTTCTACTAACGGTACTCCATATACGGTAACTTGATTAGTATAGTAATCGGATTCAATATAAGGAATGATTTTCATAATAGTTCATATTAGTAAGAGAATTGAATTCAGAGAGAAAACATTTTGTTTTTGTAGTATATTATTTGACACGTTATTAGCATAGAAAATGAAGGCTATGATTACACTATTTGAGTTTGATGGTGGAGCAGATAGCAGTAATGATACACAGGCGAGATTACCAAACGTGGCAGTGGAAATTACACGAGAATGTAGACTAAGCCTTGAATGGGACGATATGTATGCAAGATATGTGATATCATTGATCAAATTTAAATATGAGGAACATTTATGCCTTGCAACGAAACTGAATATTGTGCATATAAATAGACTTCAAGCTGTTTTAGATACACTAGTGAAATATATCAAGGAAAATAAATTGAATCAGTGATTATTATTGTTGTAACTATATTCAATAAAACTGTTTCTAAGTCAAAGATATTTTTTCTATCGTAGGTTAGCGTATATTTTTAAATCAGAATCATTTATTAACATAAAAGCTTTCGCAGTCAGGGTTTAAATCCCAACTAAATCGCGCTATTATTTACAAAGTGTACAAAGACACAAAAAAATTAATACACATGTCAATTATTGTAGACAGAAACATAAAAAGGCACAAACAAATTGCTGAAGCAATTAGTGCAACACTTGGGCTGGGCTAGTTTTGTTGCTTTTGATCTTATAGTTACTTTTTTTTGTCAGCATTGGGGGTAATATATTTCTGTGTTCAACGCTTGTCAGAAGAAACTGGCCAAATTTACAGATAAGTTGAAAACGGCGATCGTGGAGTGACGGCAAATTTAGTTGAGACAGTGCTTATTCGTAATCGGTGTACTGATCAGACAGTATGGCCTTCACCGCTCTTTTCTGGACTGATTCGAGTACTTCGCTCATATAGGCAGTGTTCTGAACCTGTGGACCCCATACAGGGCACGCATACTCTAATATCGGGCAAATATATTTCATGTAGGCTGTTTTCAATTGCGGCACTGAAAAACCAAATCTTCGCATCAGTAAAAGGGTACGCATGGCACAGTTCGCCTTTTTCACTACCCCTTGGACGTGGAGGCTAAACGAACAGTCAACGCTGAACGTAACACCGAGAATAACTGCCAACGATACGCTTTGGTATGGTGGAGGGGGGCACTGAAAATCCCTTTTGAGAGGGTTAGATCGAAGAATTTTGGTTTTCGTTTCGTTGATTTGGAGGCTTTTTTCAGAACACTGGTCTCTAAAGTTGTCGATAAATGATTCACTGAACTGGGGAACGGTTTGAGACTTCTCAATGAGTTATTTTAAGAGGGTGGAAAGGTCATCTACGAATTTGAACCGTTCGTCAAAATCGGCAAGGACGAAGTTGATCACTGCCAAGAACAACAAGGCAGCGAGTTTAGTGCCTTGTGGGGCACCACACGTAAGCTCAGACCATTCCGAGTCAGTGTCACCCGGGTAGAGTCCATATACACTCTGTAGTCGGTCGTGTAAGAAATCTATTATTAATAAGAGAATATGTCTGCAAGCTCCCATAACCTTCAGATTGTTCACTGCAGTATAATTGCGTATCAAGTCGAAGGCTTTTCTATAGTTGGCTAGGAGGAGATCTACAATTGTGCCTCCTTGGCCAAGCCATTCAACAATAAGGTGATACAGACGCACAAGATAAGTTGTACTACTACCTTTCAAGCACCCGTATTGGTATGGATCAAGAGAGCCCTGGACTTGTGACATAAGTTCACGATATATAAATGATTCCGCTACCTGAGAGAGGTTCGGAACTATCGAAATTGGGCGGAGTTGGTCGCAAGATTTTGGGTTTTTCACTTTTGGAATGACGCGCACATAAGCTCTCTTCCAAACACTGGGGAACACTTGTTCGCGAAAACACTGGTTAATAATAGAGCTGAGTGGCGTTGCGAGAAAGATGGAAAACTCGCGTAACAACTTTACAGGGAGTTCACCAGGGTAAGACGCACAGTTTACTTTTAGTTTCTGAAGTTTCTTAAAGACGGCATATTCAGATACTTCACATATCTCATCAGTCCCGGTGTCAGCAATGATACTCTCAATTTCTGAGTTTGTGATTGATGGGTATGTGGTGCATATGCCGGAGAAAAAATTGTTCACTTCAGTAGCTGATGTCAGTGTGCCGTCATCTTTGAGTAGTCTCAGGTCCTTTGGCGTTGATTTCCCTGCAAGGGTTTTGACTGAGGAGTGCCATTTGTGAGGGTCAGTGTGCAGTAATGGCGTTATTTTTTTCTTTTACATACTGTCTTTGGGCTAGTCTGTTTAACTTCACAATTCTGTTACGCAAACTGGCTGCAGCCGCTTGATCTCCAGCTTTGTGGAGACTACAGCGAGTTTTTATTAGTTCGCGGGTGATCCATGGTTTGTCAGTGTCACAAACTGTAATAACTTTTATTGGAAAAAATCGTGGAACTTTTCCACCAGAAGGCTGTTCAGTTTGCTGACTTTGACATTAATGTCGGCCTCTGCACAAATGTCCTCAAAATCGTAAGTACCAATCCAGCGACCGAATTGAGCTATTGAAGACCTTGTGATGGGCCGAATTGTGGTTCTTGTTTGTTTCGGTCGTGGGATACTTGCTTGTGCTTCCCAGAAAATTATAAAATGGTCAGAATTCTGAAGGGGACCTAGAAATCGGGGAGCGTTATAAAGATCTGCCAAGTTCGTAAAGATCATGTCAAGAGTACTGCCACTTTGGTGAGTTGGAATGTTCACTACTTGTTTCATATCCAAAACGTTTGAGACCCATTGACGATTGGTCTGATTGAAATCGCCAGCCATCACAAACGCAGGGGAAGTGTACTTGTGGCGCATTCTGTCGACGAACACTTGTATGTGTTCAATAAGTTCTTTTCTGTTCCCAGCACTTTCTGGATAGTACACTGACGCAACTATTAAGCAGGAGAATCTTCGTGACAGATGCGCCGGTCTGCACTCCACCCACACAATCTCATGGCTCGAATCATTGGGGCTACTTAACAGTTTTGATGGTAGGTCGTCACGTATATAAAGTCCTACACCACCTCCTCGACGGTCAATGCCTCGGTCACGTCGAGTTTTGAGGTAGCTTCTGTAACCTTTAATCCGTGCAGTCTCCTCAGTTGTGTCCCAACACTCGCTGATAATTGCAATGGGTACGTTATTCTGCTTAATTAACACTTCCAGCTTGTCTATTTTATTGTTCAAAGATCGAGAGTTATATATTAGTATATTCTTTAGTTTGTATTTTGATGAGAATTGCTCCGGACGCAAATATGGAGGATTCGACTCTGAAGTCTCGCAGCTAACAGCCTCTATAAGCCAGGGACAAAGAAAGGGTGGAGTATCATGAGAAGGAGTGCAACGGATTACAACTAGGTTACTCGTCCTCGTCGGCCGGTCATTTGTCTTTCTCCGGCGGGAGATATGCACTGGAATTCTCATTTGGCGTTTCCTTTTTCCTCCTAGTTTGCCACGGTGGGTTCGCTTATTCAAGCAGTCCGATAAGCGAGAGCACTCTGGTGGCTCTAAGTAGCGAGCTATCTCAGTGCGCACTGGTGGTTTCTTTAAGAGTCCAAATAGCCACAAGTTAAAGTAGAAAAAGAATCATGGTTAGTCTGAAGTTGGTTGTGTTAGGACTATAAAAAATGGATAGATTTGAGAAAGAGAAAATAATAGGAAAACTTGTGTTTATTTAAAAACGTTTGATTCTAGATGATGATTTTCTAGAGTTATCTGTTCAAAGGAAGATATTTTCTCATGGAATGCTTGTCGATATAATGAAAACTGATTCTCCGTCATTAAACTATTTTATAAAGCTTTTATGTCGTGGTCCAAAGGCATTTACACAATGTATTTACATATTAGTCACGACAAGACAAAATGTTATTTTGGATTTGCTTTTAAACACACACACTAGCTTAGAAATTTAGGACTATGATTTTTTCACGAAAAAGATGTTGTTCAAAGAGGATTTACTCCTCTCTCTCTCTCTCCCACTCAATTTGCTGATCATAGCTAAGTTTCATTTGGGTGGTGAGAGTGTCAACACATGAAAAATGTTCCATGCATGTCCACTATGCATATATACACAGGGCAGCTGGTCATCATGTGAGAATTGTACAATGATTGATGAGTATGATGAAAAGTGCAGATTAAGCACCCCGTGTAAATTGCAAAGAGGATATGCCGTACAAATTAAAGGTTGTAATTCATGTCTTGAAGAGATGTGTGACTCTCATGTGTGGCATGCTCTAATTCACTATGATAAATGTAATCAGTGGGAGAATACACATCCTGGTATGATTGGGAAGAATCCTAAACGTGATTTTAGTTTATTGCTAAGAGACTGTTTTTTTTCCTGATTTTAGATTGTTTTGGGAGGAGGAGCCAGGCCTACGATTAAACTGTTGGAACAACAAAAGAATTTGGTTTCTACGTCATCATTGTGATGACAATGGCTACTGTGATTATAAGCCTACTGATTTTTGTTTGGCTGTTACAGAATGTGATTCACCACTTGAAGACACTGTATGTGATATTGCTTCAAATAAGCAAATTGAAACACATGAATTTTACAAAATGAATGAAAATAGTATCCTTGACTGTACAAATAGATATGATAAGAGTAAAGTTACATTATACTGTAAAAAATGGGAGCCTGACATTGCAGCACATCAGGATCAGTATACAGTGAATTCAGATGATCTACCTGCATCAGTTTTTCTCGACAAGTACCTATACGTGGTTGAAGAAGAAATCTAAAGAGTAGAAAAGTCGTTTTTATCATTTATATGCATTATTTTTATTAATAAACAATTTTACATACATTTTTAGAACATTTTATTCGTAGGGCACTAAAATCAATATTAAACACACTTGGAAGTTTATTTTCCACTAGGAAGTCGTTCAATCGAGGAAAGTCAACTTAAATGTTGTTACTCTCCTCTGATTTTGAATAATAGTTTTTCCATTGCTTTCAATAAAGTTGTTGATGTGTGGAGTGTAGGATTTATATGATAGGCCTAGAGGATCAAAAAATTCAATATTCTTTGCTGTTTGAAAGATGTACAGCATATAACCTGTCTTCAAAGTCGGCGGACTGCTATTAAAAATGATTAGGGTATTGTTAATACTTGGAATTTTTTCAATGAGGTCCGATGCAATAGGAGTTATATTGGGACATGTATAAATCCATATTAAATACACTGATTATTTGGTTTGTGTTCATTGTGCAAGGTCTAGTAGAACACTGCCATCGGGTGTGATTTCCCAATAGGTTTCAAATTGACTCAATGATATTAATGTGATACTCTCAGTCAAAGCATTGGCAAATGTGCAATCTAAACGTACATTCCCCGTTTGTACTATGCTTATATCCTGTGTGCCAAACGAGTCCAAGACAATTACACCATGGTTTTTTGAGAACAGTGAATCGGTTATTGCATTTTCAAATAGTTGGGAATCATGATCTAGGAATTGCATGGTCAACTCATACAGAGTTCTGTAGGATTTTTTATCAAATGATAGAGTGTACAGTGGAATTCGATTCACTTTGCACACAAGGTTAGATAAACCAAAAAAATTAAAATCCTGGGTGGATGCAGTCCAGGATCCAACGGCACTGGCATTCTTTACAAAGGCCAAAGAGAGTGTTGATAGGATTTGTCCATTGATAAATGATGAATCGGTATAACTGCGAGAGCCAGTGGCAATATGACGTTGATTAGTGATCATATGGGGGACAAGAAATTTAATATTGTTATCGTTGGCTCTTAGCTTTTCCACTGCCAATGCAACAGAGCTCATAACCTGTTGTTTTCGAACATGAAGAGTTGCTGAAGTGATGATACCATTTGCAGTGTTTTTCTCAAAATGAAATTTGATGGAGCTAGTTGTAACTTTATGTCAATCTTGACACTGGGAGGCAACCATTGGGATATATTGAATGTCTCATGATTTAATTTTCCCACTGGATGATACTCTTGGGTCACTGCAGCTGTTAACTCACCTTCAGTATCAACACCTGATCTATATTCATAGCCCAACGCCTGTCCTCTGAACTCCTTATACGCCTTTGGTGTCATCATCATAAATTGTATGTAGCTTGCATAGTTTAATAAATTATTGCTAGTGCTCACCTATGTTCCATTAATAAATACATTAATTTGTTTGAACAAGTTGTATAGGATACAGTTTTCGTAGGACAGGCTATCGGCAGCAGTGGGAGTTGTATTGTTTGTCTTTCTCTTCACCGCAACATTTAAATCAATAAATGTTGATGATAAATCAATGAAATAGTCTTCATTGGAAAATATCTGAAAGTGTATATTTTCCAACAGGGGTTGTTGGGGATGAAATTGTTCATAGTACCCATATTTGACACTGACATCAACATTTTCAGCATTTAATAGATTCATTGAGGAGCTGATTGATGGATGCGATTCTTTATGGGGGAGATAGGTCATCTTAAGAGAAGAAATCCTTCTTTGATCTAACAATCCTTTTTCTTCTGCTACTTATTGGTCTTCGTCCTTTATTCCTCAAAGTCGTTATAGATGTCTTTCGCTTCCCACCTGGTAGAGACTGATGAGTGAATGATGACCACGCACCCTTTTTAATCCCTTCCCATTTTGCTGAGATATTAATTGCTCGCCAATGGTTCTTGCTGACGATCTAATATTTTCTTTAACAGTCTCGTTGAAATTTTTACCCAATCCCCAGTCCTGTAGTGTTGAGGCAGAAAAATTTGATACAGCAGGCACACGATTTCTTCTGGCAAGGGGTAGTGCAGAAAGAAATAGCCTAGCAAACCAGCTACCAAGACCATAGCCAGACATTGTAGTACGCCCCTTGTAATAGGCCAGTCCATGACCTATTTGACAAGGAGCCAGAGCACCAACATAGTAGTCGATATCTGTACTGACAAATGGAATTCGTCTATTGTTCATCTTAAGCAGTGATTATGGGTTGAAAATGACATGTAATCTCAGCTAAAGCTATTGATATTGGTAGAGGGACCATTAATTTGTTTTTTACGATTTACTGACAGATTTCCAAATATGAAGTGTTTTTAGCAACAAAGTGAAGATGCTTTATATTATAGTGATTATTTGAAAAAAACTACGTTTTCTAAAGAGTTAAAGAGGCTGAGTCACAAGTTCGAACCTTAAAACGTACAGGGATTAGAAGGTACAGTTGGGGGGCTGCCGCCCCCAAAACCCCCCGCTTTTGCAGCCTTTAAATAAAAAATAATTTTAAAATGAAAGTAAGGAGCGACATTAAAACTTAAAACGAACAGAAATTATTCCGTATATGAAAGGGGCTGTGCCCTCCTCAACGCCTCGCTCTTTACGCTAAAGTTTTTATTGATTAAAAAAAAGAGTTGTGAGAAAGTCAAACTTTAGCGTAAAGAGCGAGGCGTTGAGGAGGGCACAGCCCCTTTCATATACGGAATAATTTCTGTTCGTTTTATGTTTTAATGTCGCTCCTTACTTTCAGTTTAAAAAAATTATTTAAAGGCTGCGAAAGCGGGGGTTTGGGGGCGGCAGCCCCCCAACTTTACCTTCTAATCCCTGTACGCTTTAAGGTTCGAACTTGTGACTCAGCCTCTTTAACTCTTTAGAAAACGTAGTATTTTTCAAATAATTTCTGCACGTTTTTGTACAGTTTATTACTTATTATTGCTTGACTAACTGTTAGACGATTGTGTATTATTCTTTTCTTTCTCGAAAGGGTGTTTTAAGGGTCGACCTTGTAACTCCGCCTCTTTAACTCTTTAGAAAACGCAATTTTTTTCAAATAGTTTAAAAAGAAAACTGAGTTTCTTTTTTAAACTTTAAATTCAGTAAATAAAAAATTTCCTCTGACAGGGAATCGAACCCGGGTCTTCCGCCTGACAGTCAGGAGTATCTACCGCTCTACTAAAGAGACACAATTGTAATTGTATTTTAGTAAGTGGAATCTATTTTTGACGCAAGCAAATCCCCACAAAACTTGATATTTGGTTTTTGTAAAACAGGGAAGGAGTGATCAGATTGAGCAGAATTTCGAGGATAAGCTCCCAGGCCCCAGGAAAGCTTATTTTCTAAATTTCAACCTAATCGGACAACGTTAAAGGGGGGCTGTGGTCGAAGGGTCGAAACTTCCAGCCCACTTTTAGTGGCTATATTTGGTTTTTCGAAAACAGTTAGCTCGCGGGCCCTAGGAAAGCTTAACCTCTAAATTTCAACCTAATCGGACAACGTTAAAGGGGGGCTGTGGTCGGAGGGTCAAAACTTCCGGCCCACTTTTACCCCTGAAGATAAAGTCGGAGGGGGGTGAAATTTTGCACGTTTCTTAGTTTGAGCTTGGGCTACAAAATGCGATTACCGCTGTCTCTCTGCGACCGCTAGGACCGGAAATCGCTTAACATTGTGGTGGGTCGCCTCTTTATAGAGGCACAAGTGTGCCTACTTGATGAATATGCTCGTGATTGGTTTTTCGTTCAAGAACTCGTAAGAGAGGGACATTTGAATTACCGACTCTCGATGTTTCAACAAATGAGGCATAGAGATATATACAAGTGTCCGAGGAGAAGGCTGGTGGATACTCGGCAAAAATAAAATTAGTGTTTCCAGCACTTTTACATTTGATTATATTAAGTTTAATGCCAAGAATATCTTTTAGATTATCATTGAGAATAACCTTTTCATTGGCAATGGGTGAACTCCAAAGATCTTCCCCTCTTCCTTTGAATAGTTGAAATGAAACGCTCCTTTTTTGCGAGCGGAAGTTCCTTTCCGCTCGCAAGTATCAAATGTATCATGATCAGAATGATGAACTTCCGTTGGGGTTGAGTTGCACAATGATCGATGGGGTCGTTGATTATAAATCAACATGATTTTATCGAAATCATGAATAAAAGCAGCCATATTTTTTAATGTACAATATCTTGAAATTAAAAGTCGAATAATTCATATCAATCGTTCGATCAATGCTGCAATTATAGGACAATGACTATGATAGAGCATTGTTTTGTATTTCATTAGTACTTTATCGACATGTGGATTAACAAATTCACTACCGCGATCCGTTTGAATTTTTTATATGAATCTTGTTCAAGAATACTTTCTATAGCCTGAGCAACTTCAACACCTCTCTTTGTCCGCAATGGAATGTTATATGCATAACGACTAAAACATTGATTGCAAGTAGAATGTACTTGTATGGCGTATTGTGGCGCCTTTGAATCTCATCTAGAGTTGAGAGATCTGCTTGCATTATATGCCCTGGGGAAAAGGCTTTGGTTTTTCGATATTGATTAGCACGAAGCCTATGATTTCTATGCAGAGTGTAACTTAATTCATTTTGTAGGTATTCTTGTACACTTTTAGTGTGAACACCAGTGATTTTGCAAAGAGTGGTGGGGGAACTCAAACTTCCCACTTCACCAATATTTTCATAAACACGTTTCAGAACTTCAACCATTTTGAACGTAAACAGGTAGTGTAAAGTCCACTACCCTTTTGTATACTAGCGGGTGGTGGTGGTGACGCTGAGTTGATATCAATATGCCTTCACTTGTTTCTAGCTATCAGCGGTGTGCTCCTCATCGTCAAATCAATGTTTCAACTAGGTGTGCTAGTATTTTCCAAGATTGATTGAAAATCTTCTTGTTCTTCTTCTTCATGTTTTAATTTTGATGAGGAAAGACCATGTTCATTTAATTTTTTTAAGAATTTGCCTATTGCTAATAACGCTTTTGGGGAAGTTTTATGTATTTAGAAAGTTGTATAGATAGTGTCAAATGATAAAACTTCTTTACGATTTGTAACAATATCATAAATTAAATCAAGTAGATTATAGCTCTTCCCTTGAATTATAATTCCTTTCCCATTGCTATCAAATTGAATATGATCTTGACAACTTTCCATGAGATATGTTATGAGTCGTTTATTTTGTTAACGATATGAGTATGGCATTATATTTCCAAAGCTCGACACTATTGAATCAAATTCCTCCTTCCTTAATTGTGTTCCAGCAGCAGTAGAAGAAGAATCCTGAGGAGATGTTTCTTTTTTGATCAATGACACTCATATTGACTGGTTTCGCAAGATAGGGCTTATGCTTGTCCACTCGGCGAAGTGCATCTTGAAGTAAAAGTAGTTGTTTATCATCGTCAGTATTCTCATTGTCAATGAATTTACTCGGTTTTCCTCAAAGTGTTTCACTGGTGAAAGAGCAAGTTCTATTGGAGTCAATTTATAGGGTTTGGCCATCTAGAGAAAACTGTTTACAAGTCCTGCAATTATTGGCAGTAAAAGTGTAAAAAAGCTACTGCCCACTTGAAGAAGACGTTTCCTCTTTAAAATTTGCCTTTCTTTTTACAAGTCATTGCACGTACAATGGAACAATGTGGCTTTTTCTGTTGTTTAACTACTTCTGGCAGTTGAAAATTGCCCTCAGTTAAATTTAAGCAAAGTTCAGATATTAGATTAATGAAATCGTTGTCAATACCATGTTGGAGTATGGCTTTCCTAAGTTGGGGTTTTGAAGTGCTTAGAACGGAAAATAAATGCCTAGTTTTCATGCAGTTTTTTTCAGTGTCATGATGGCAACTAATAGCCTTTTTTACTGTTCACGGGGAGATATACTGTAATTTCATTGTCAAAAATATCTGTGACTACACGTAAATCCTCGGGTGGATTTTGATTAAGATCCAATAGAATGTAGCCGTAGGGTTTATTAGTTGCCTAATTGTAAGCTGAAAGTAGAAATTATGGGGCGCCGGGGTATATTTGTTTATTGAGAGTTACTAGCGATATAGAATAACGAACACCTCTCTAGATGATATAGTAGGTACAGTTCAAAGCAAGTGTTCGCATACATTTGCTCTGATGAAAGAGATTGTGTAGAACTAGAGTAAGGAGATCTGTTCATGATGTGAGTGAACAGTAAACAATTGTAGCATTTTCTGGGACCATTGTTCAATGGATTCAGCTAAATCATCAATAATCAGCCAAGAGGTTTGGTTCAATAATGTCTAAAACATCAAGTCCCTGTATGAATTGTACCTGTACCGATGTAGCAATAGCTTCTATTTTATCGTATGACTCCTACCAAATACTGTGGCAATAGCAGTTTTTTTCGACTTTTCTATAAACATTTTATCTCAATTTTTAATTATTTTAGTTAAGAGTGTCGTTTTGCCTGACATTGATGGACCACACAAAAAGAACATGAATGGTGTTTCAAATTAATATATATTGATGTTCGCTTCAAAAGCTCACCTACAACTACCTGTAGACTATGGATGGCTAACGAATAAATAGTTTCCCTATTACTACTATTCAGTTCAAGAATAATAAGAAGATTAAAATCAAGAAAGAATCATATTTTCTCTTATTATTAACATAAAAGCAGCACTTTACAAATAATGCAATTAGAAAAAAGCACTTTAAACAAGAAGAAAATACACATAATCAAGATATTTTGTTTTATTTATTTATTTATAACAAAACATAAACAATATTTATTTGAAATAGGCACTAGGAAAAAAAACTTTTTATTAAACAAAGCACTTAAAATAATATCATACTTTTTTTATTTATTTGTAACAAAAATTATAACATTTATTTTAAATAGCCACTAGGAATTTATTATCACAATATAAAATAATATCACATTTTTTATTTATTTACAACAAAAAATACAACACATGGGGGTCCCCCATCCCCCGGGGGGTGGCCGCTGCGGGTTCCGATGGCCGAGGGGTTCCCTGCGGCGGACAGAAAGCGCGGGGGGGGGCCGCTGCGGTGGGCTGGGCCGGGGCCGGAGGGGGCATCATGATGAAATAACTCTACTTTGCATATTGAAAATTATGAAGAAATAACTCTGCCTTGCACATATTGAAAATTTATTAATTTTGATAAAAAAGAAATTCCCAAAAACACCCACCACCCATTTTGTATGTTGAATGAATTTAACTTAATTTTTCCAGACCGAAGTGTTTTCTATACTCTACACATTCAACTCGGTCTGAAATTAGATAGTGGCCGTGTGGTAGTACCTTCACACCATCCTCAAGTACATCAAATTTTTCCGATATGGCCGACAAGGCGTTTTTCTCAACTCTAACTGTGTAGTTTTTAAATTGTAAAGAGTGAATCGCCATGACTTTTGCTCTTGGGACTAAACTACGTTCAACATAGTTTCTATAAACACTCACATTAAAATTACTTTTTACAAAGTGTGTTGGCACCTCCTTGAAAACTTGTTTTATATCCTTGTTGTGCGTTTCCAAACAGTATACCTTCTACCCAGGAAACACACCACTGGATATCAGATCGCTTCCCGTTTCAGATTTTAGCATTAACAATTGATTTTGGGCGTGGCGTTTGACTAGCTCTTGATAGAGGGATTCATTCCAGTCGGTGTAGTCCATCCGTGAGCTAATGTACTCTCCATTTTCCAAATCATTCAACAATTTTTCATTTTAATTTTCAACAGGAGTGAATCAGTGTCCCCGTAATGCATTTGAACTCGTCCCTTAATCTCCCATTGTACCTTGTATGAGAACTAATGAAATGGAAGAATGAGTTTTTTTATATTTCTACTATTGTACTCCCACCTGCAGTATTCTTATTTAAAATATCGTTTCTTTTCTTGTGATTTAGGAGCACCATATTAGAGTCAATGATTGTGAACGATGTGAAGTTTGGATCCGCAATGATTCGAGCACCGATTGGTTACAATGTCATAGCGACTTCTGTCTCGTACACTTTCGGACATTTTACCGAAGGTTGAGTTCAAAATGAGTCTATAGATTTCCTTCTCAACCTTGGTTTTTGCTTGTGAACGTTTACTGACAAAGGTGTCAATAAACATTTTCATATAAGGCTCTTGTCCCAATTGGAGGGCTCTATGAATCTTTTTGACTTTGAAACCATTAGACACCATCCATCTCAATAGCATGAACAACGAAGATGATGAACAATGATATTCTGTTTCGGGTTAAGGTCAGCAATAAGTTTTGGCTTTGAAGGCACCCAGTGCATACTCCCATCCTCTACTAAAGATAAATTGTTGGGACTAAGAGAGTCCCTACCAACTGCTCTATTTATGCACGGGAAAACAAAGTCTTTTACCGAGTCATGGATTTCCATGGGATTTCACCGTCAATTTCAAAAAACCATCGTTGCGCCCAATTCTCCTCAACGGTAGCAATGCTGGGGAAATTCGAAGCACAAGAATCGTTAAGCCATTTGTAATTGCAAGACGGCAAACAATAGTGAGACATCACTGTCGGATAAAGGGAACTCATATCCAAAAAAACTGCATCTGACTTTTCATCGGTGTGCTGTCCGGTCGGATCAGTTTTCATGATAAATTGCGCCATTCGCTGTTTTAATAAGACTGGTCAATGCCATGCGCATGCAGTCTTCACACACCCCCCCCACGACTCAACTACATCCAGCACTTGCATGGTATTAATAGAGTCTCTTTGCGCGTGTGCATAAGAGACCCCTATGGTTTCATGTATTTTAACATAACTTGGATTTGACGAATCGTACAAGTCCTCTTTCCCTAATTCCTAGTACCATCAGCAATTTCTCCCTTGCAAACCCAACATATTTTACGATTTTCAATGGCCAATCTGTTATCTGGTGATAGAACCATAGGATAGTTTTTGTAAAGTAGGCAAGAAATTGCGCCATTCGCTGTTTTAATCAGACTGGTCAATGCCGTGCGCATGCATTCTTCACCCCCAACGACTCAACTACATCCAGCACTTGCAAGGTATTACTGGAGTCTCTTTGCGCGTGTGCGTAAGAGACCCCTATGGCTTCATGTATTTTAACACGATTTGGATTTGACGAATCGCACGCGTCTGAGAGTTTCGATTCGCAGTCCAAAGCGATCTTGTTGCTCTGCCGGAGCGAGTTTTGGAAGCTCCTAAAACGTAAGATCGCCCTATCTCCGCTAACCGTTTCCAAAGCCTGGTATCCATGACGTTTAAAGTGTTTCATGTGATGCTTTAGCTTTAAATCAGTCCAAAATCTCCAGAGGCATGTTGAACAATAGTAATGTGCACCCTGTTTTTTACCCTTCCCCAGAACCCTACTAATATTTGTAATTGGATTAAAATGTCCTATTAAATCAACCTCTGAAGGAGGTGTGTATAGAAGCCAGAACCAATGCTGCACTGATTCAATAGACGGAGCCCTGACTGGAAATAATACACCCTTTTTATCAGAACGCTGACCCTCTTCAAATCCTGTTTCATGCTGTAACACCGTACCACGAATCTTTAAATGTTCATTAGCCCGCTCAAAAATATCTATTCCTTTTAATGTTACAGGAAATTGACCATTTAAACAATTAAAGTCTAATTTAGGAAACTTTGACCCATCCCCATAAGCTGCCAATTTGTTCAACTCTCTCTTAGAGGCATCCTTCAATAGGGGACAAAAAGCAGCAGTCAAAAATGCATACTTGAAACACTGTAGCATCGCATCGAAACAGATCCGTTGTATTCCTTTACAGCCCTCTAAATCTGAATATATTTTAATTCAATTACCCTCCCTTCCCAACGCCCACCTCTTAAAATAAAATCTTTTTTAAATTTACAAATATTAACGATTAAATTTTCAATAAATAAAACAACCGACCCGCTACCCCTCTGATTATAATTGTTCAGTTTAGTTACGATGCTGTTGACCCAATCCAAAAAAACTCCTCATAGTTTCCATATGCGGGCTAATTGCTAACATCTCTGTATGCAAGTATTTTGAACAGAGTTCGCTCACATTTTCATTTAAAAAATATATACTTAGTGTTTTTCATGCTTTTAAACTGTCCCTCCCTCTCCACGCCCCTATATGTTGTTCCAAAAAGGCTCGAATATTGTTAACATATGAATAAGTAATAGCCAGGGGTTATGTTACTATACCCCCTAGCGTTAAAGAATTGAAGGGATCACCGAAATTAGCCCTGTGGACATTACTCTGGTGCAAGGCAGAGTTAGACAAGAAAAAATCTGGTAGCATAAATGTATGTGGGGCTAATTGTTCACTACTCTGATCAAGCTCAATAGTGAGGGGTGGTATAAAATCTTCAATAGCACCACCACCACTACCAGTCTTTTCAATTGCAATAGTGGGGCGTGGAGTGAAATCACCCGATTCACTGAGGATACCTTCCACGGTGTTTGGGGATAGTTTATCTAGCCAACCTGCATTGTCTTGTGACGGAATTTGATTATGACTATTAACAAGCGAACCTGGTTTAGATACACATGTGGGTGTATCCCCCAAATATTAATTTATAAACATAATTTTCCATTCCAGTTCCTCAGTCATAAACATATCACAAATTAGATCCTCCAAGCTACCTATATCCCCAAAACATTCATTTAAAAAGGCCCTTTGCCATTCAAGATTATCATTAACTGTAACACTATCCAGAGAATACATTTGTGAAGGCTCATTGAAAGTAAATGCTCCTTGAACTGATGTTGATGGAGACGATAATTCACTGATGTTAATCTATAACAACATGATTTATTTTCCATGTGCAATATCCACTATTTTATAAAGTAAAAAAACTGTGCCAATTTTTTGCTCCACCCCGTCAAAATTTACTTTTCTCCACTATTATGTTGGCTAAAAACTTTTCCACTTCTATCGCATAAAGTACCTGCAGCCAACTTAACCACTTTTATATTTCGCCTTTTTACGATATGATTTTGACAGAAAATAATTAAGCAGAAAAAATCCCCGTAGTTATTTAGTAGTTTATAAGAATACAAGAAGTAAATTTTGGCAAAAACGAATGGAACAGAACAAAGTATGATAAAAATATTTGTCACGGAGTCAGCAATACCTCACTAGGAAGCGACATCCTATTTTTCGTATAGATCATTGAGATTTCTATGCGCTTCTAGTCACATGTTTACCGGCTACTAAATAAGTACCAAAAGTCCTATAATGTATCAAAGTTAAAACACTATCTAATTAAGAGAGAAATATGTTTTTTCGTTTTTTGCTCCCCCCCCCCGTCAAAACTTACATGTCCACTACAATCATATAAAGTACCTGCAGACAACTTAACCAGTTTTACATTTCACCTTTTTACGATATTAATTTCACAGAAAATACATGTCCACTACAATCATATAAAGTACCTGCAGACAACTTAACCAATTTTACATTTCACATTTTTACGATATTAATTTCACAGAAAATAACTGAGCAGAAACCAGCCCAGTACTTATTTAGTAGTTGGTAAGCAGATAAGAAGTGAATTTTGGCAAATGCCAATGAAATAAAAGAAAGTATGATAAAAAATATTTGTCACGGAGTCAGCAATACCTCACTAGGAAGCGACATCCTATTTTTCGTATAGATCATTGAGATTTCAATGCACTTCTAGGCACATATTTACCGGCTACTAAATAAGTACCAAAAGTCCTATAATGTATCAAAGTTAAAACACTATCTGATTAAGATAGAAATAGGTTTTTTTTTCGTTTTTTTCTCCATTTCCCTCTTCTTCTTCTTCTTATCAAGGAGGCACACTTATGCCTCTATAAAGAGGCGACCCACCACAATGTTAAGCGATTTCCGGTCCTAGCGGTCGCAGAGAGACAGCGGTAATCGCATTTTGTAGCCCAAGCTCAAACTAAGAAACGTGCAAAATTTCACCCCCCCCCCTCCGACTTTATCTTCATGGGTGAAAGTGGGCCGGAAGTTTCGACCCTCCGACCACAGCCCCCCTTTAACGTTGTCCGATTGGGTTGAAATTTAGAGGTTAAGCTTTCCTAGGGCCCGGGAGCTTTTCCTCGAAATTTCAGCTTAATCCAATCACTCCTTCCCTGTTTTCCAAAAACCAAATATTGCCACTTAAAGTTCAAAAAACAATTTTTCTTGTTAGCCACGCCTACAGGCCACAGTTGACAACGGATCCGGGTGAAAGAGGACTCATTCGAAGCGGAATTCGACCTGTTAGGGTCTATTGATATTTCAGACCGAAAAATTATCCCCCGAATTTACATTTACGAAAAACCTCGTTTTCCCATAAGAGGCCATGTTAATTTTTCCCACCACAGCCTCCCTTTAAAGTTGTCTGATCGGGCTAAAATTTAGGGGATAAGCTTTCCTGGGGCCTGGGAGCTTATCCTTGAAATTTCAGCTCAATCTTATCACTCCTTCCCTGTTTTCCAAAAACCAAATATCAAGTTTTGTGAGGATTTGCTTGCGTCAAAAATAGATTCCACTTACTAAAAAACAATTACAATTGTGTCTCTTTAGTACAGCGGTCGATACTCCTGACTGTCAGGCGGAAGACCCGGGTTCGATTCCCCGTCAGAGGAAATGATTTATATACTGAATTCAAAGTTTAAAAAAGAAACTCAGTTTCTTTTTTAAATTATTTGAAAAAAATTGCGTTTTCTAAAGAGTTAAAGAGGCTGAGTTACAAGGTCGACCCTTAAAACACCCTGTCGAGAAAAAAAGAATAATACACAATCATCTAACAGTTAGTCAAGCAATAATAAGTAATAAACTGTACAAAAACGTGCAGAAATTATTTGAAAAAAAACTATGTTTTCTAAAGAGTTAAAGAGGCTGAGTCACAAGTTCGAACCTTAAAACGTACAGGGATTAGAAGGTACAGTTGGGGGCTGCCGCCCCCAAAACCCCCCACTTTCGCAGCCTTTAAATAAAAAAAAATTTTAAACTGAAATTAAGGAGCGACATTAAAACTTAAAACGAACAGAAATTATTCCGTATATGAAAGGGGCTGTACCCTCTTCAACGCCTCGCTCTTTAGGCTAAAGTTTGACTTTCTTACAACTCTTTTTTTTAAACCATAAAAACTTTAGCGTAAAGAGCGAGGCGTTGAGGAGGGCACAGCCCTTTCATATACGGAATAATTTCTGTTCGTTTTAAGTTTTAATGTCGCTCCTTACTTTGAGTTTAAAATTTTTTTTTATTTAAAGGCTGCGAAAGCGGGGTTTGGGGGCGGCAGCCCCCCAACTGTACCCTCTAATCCCTGTACGTTTTAAGGTTCGAACTTGTGACTCAGCCTCTTTAACTCTTTAGAAAACGTAGTTTTTTTCAAATAATCATAGAATTAGCCCTCGAGTTAATGACACACAAACACACACACACAAACATACAACTAGCTGATTTAAAACTATGAAGAGAAAAAATAAGAATACGTAGCGTAAGTAAGCCAAAAGACACGGCATTCGTCTCGTGGAGTTTGCATAATTAAGATAGCCACGAAATATGCATTGATTTTACTTTTCACGAGAAGTGCCTAGATCGGGTTTTGCTACGTAATGTATTATTTTGCAAATCAATTAGAATGCTAACAATCTTGAAAGAGCCTTTTTGCTACAACCACAGAAAGAAATGAGTTTACTCTTGATTTACGAAACTATCAAAATAAGAGCAGGATATCTAGCCCTTCTTGTCTCGTAATTAGAGAACTATAGCTTTGAAAATAGTTTTTAAACACTCGTAAACAAAAAATGGCTATTTTTTATCTTTTCTTAATTCATGGACACATAAATGTCTAGCATATGGCAATGCAATATAAAAAAGGTATCCGAATGTCAGTAGATCATTGCTACAGGGCTCCGTCTCTGATTGGCCAAGGCACGAAGAGCTGATCTACCCTGCACGGAGAACGAGATGGAAGATAATCACTTTCTGGTGAGTTAAAAAAGACGTTTTAACTCAGCCGAAAGTAAAAGTTAAACGGCAATCAACTTGATTAATAGGGAATTTTCATTGCGAAATTGTAAGTGCATTATAAACTTGAATAAAAAAATATGGGGTTATTATGGATTTCCATTTATGTAGAATGGGAATAGTGATTTTTGCGCCCTCACCAGCTCTTTCCCCCCAAACACAAGAACTCCATTACCTAATATGCAAAACTATCTGATAAGGGCACTTACACCAGAAATTGCAGGTAACTCGTCAAATATATCCTGTCTATTAGATGGCGGTGCATAGCTGATTACACTTCCCCTTGCCATGTTCAATGATCTGATTAGGTCCATATCAGTGGTGCCAGAACCGGCATTGAGCTTTGGTTGCTTTTGTTCAGGAAGACTTTGACCAACAATCCCCTGGAATAAAAATTAATTTTCAGTTTTTTCCTCAGGTAACTCCCTCAGATAACTTATAGGGTTATAGGGTTAAACTCGTAAAAAAAAATTGTCACGGAGTCTGTAATACCTCACTATGAAGCGAAAACCTATTTTTCGTATAGCATCTTTGAGATTCCGGTGTGCTTCTAGTCACATGTTTACCGGCTACTAAATAAGTAGCAAAAGTTAAAAACACTATCCGATTAAGATAGAAATAAGTTTTTTCTTCTCTTTTGCTCCACCCCCTCTTTTTCTTCTTAATCAACAATTAGCCCATGAGTTTATTCACACACACACACACACACACATACACATATAACTAGCTGATTTAAAATTATTAGGGGAAAAAATAAGAATAGGCGAATGCAAAAACATAAAATGTGACAAGAAGTATCTAAGCCCCTTAGGTTCTCGTTAATCTACCATCCGTAGTATATTTTCATTGCGAAATTGTAAGTGTATTATAAACGTGAATAAATAAAAGAAAGAATAATACTAGTTGTAGGCGGAGCCTAAGCTATCAATATTTAAAATATAACATACATAAAAATAAAACGATTTTGTTTATTAGTTCCATCAGGTTTTTCAGAATATTAATAATCATCACCCCCTCCACAATACCAAAGCCCACGCAGGATAAAAGAAAAAAAATGTATGTCTTTTTTTCCTATTATGAACCTATGAGATATTTTTTCAAGCTAGTTAAGAACCCTTTTTTAGCGAAAATACCCTGTAGCTGAAAAGCTGCTACAAAACATGTGAATTTGCGTTAGGTAGTTACAGGAGTTCGCTTTCTGTGAGAAACCCAGATGCCAGATAGTTAAAAGGTAACTATAAGAAAAAGATGTGTTTTTTTTGTTAATCCAAGAATAAAAATTATTCACTCACGAATATCCTTTTGGAGTTCTCCATTTGAAAATATATAAATTTAACAATAAATTGTTATCTATTCAAGTTGTTTTCTCAATCTGGTCCAGAAAGAGTTATTGCACCTTAATTTATACTGTAAAAAACATGATTATATGACCTCCGGGTGAAACCAGTATTTTTTACAGAAGGCTCAATAAACCTTTGAACATGCTATACCAAGGTCTTTTAGTTATGCTATTGACCCATAGAAACCAGTCCGGTAAGCCATGTACCACTTGTAGTAATAGATGCCTGCCCGTGGTAAGGCATGTACCGTTGAAACTGCACACATATTCATGCCTCAGGCGCAGGATCAGTATCAATAGATGCATTACTACTCCTGCCCCCGAGCCCTGGAGGGTTGTGTCTACACAGGAAATTTTGTTATCTGACCCTTGAACTATTTTTAACGAAATGGCTATCTCAAAATTTTTATCTTATGCAATTCGGGGGGGGGGAAGGCATGGAAGGGGGGAGGTAGCTGTCCTCCGGTCACTTTTGAATCTTAAAAAGTGAATTACAACTTTTAATTTCCAATCAAATGAGCCCTCTGTGAATTTTGTACGAGCATCCCTTCCATAAGAACCATATATGCCCAGGGCATAACTTAAAACTCCTGCCCCCGGGCCCTGTGGGGCTTTGTCAACACCAGAGTTTATGTTATCTGAACTTTAAACTATTTTTAACAAAATCACTATCTCAAAAATTTTATCTGATGCATTTGGGAAAAAAGGCGGGGGGAGGGCTAGCTGCCCTCCGATCAGATTTGACTTATAAAAAGTGGACTAGAACTTTCAGTTTTCAATAAAATGAGCCCTCTTTGAAGTTTATACGAGCATCTCTTTCCATGAAAACCTTATATGCCCCCAGGGCATAACTTACAACGCCTGCCCCCGGGCCCTCTGGGGGTGGGTGTAGACATCGGAGTTTTGTTATTTGACCTTCAAATAATTTTTAAAATAATAGCTATCTCAAAAAAAAATTCTGATGCAATTGGGAAAAAAGGGAGTAAGAGGGGGGGGGCTAATTGCCGTTTGATCTCTTTTGACTCTAAAAAGGGAACTAACCATCTAATCAAAGTAACATACGACCTCTCCTTACATTAAAACCTTGTATATCCCAGGGCATAACTTAAAAAACTTGCCCCCGGACTCTGGGGGTTTGTGCCAAAGTTGGAGTTTTTATCATCTGATGTTTGAACTATTTTTAACAAAATGTGTTTATACTTGCTAATAACATATTCTGTGTTGGGTTTTTAGCGGAAAGAAAGACAGCTAAATTTTCTAAGAGGCAACAGGTAAATAAAACGTTTGCAAATTACCAATTACTGATGGTTAAAGCATAAATAGTAAAGGTTTAGTGGACAACGTTCCCTCCATATAATAAGTGTCTGCCTTCATATACGTGAAGGTCCCAGAACAAGTTGTCTGGCAGTTTCAATTGATCTGCAGTCACAAAATATTAGTTCAATCGGATCTTGGTCGTATTTTGGCCAAAAACGGTTCTAGAAAATACCTCTTTCTTTGGAGCAGTATCTTTCTTTAGTTAACAAGGGCATTGCAATTAAAAATTTCCTTTCTGATGAAAACTTTTCTAATTTCCAACAATCATTAGTTCGATACTCATGATATAATAAATGGCATTCACAAAAATTTAATGTTTAATGTTTTGTGGGGGGTTGAAACTTCGTTTTTGGTGTTCCCAGACAATCAGATTTGGACAGAATAACTTTCATCATTGTTGTATATTTTCTTGGCATGTATAAACCCATTCAACGTGGTTAAAATGCGAATAATTTCCGATCCATGATTCTTAACTAAAAATGTCCAAATTTCGAATCAGAATAAAGTTAAATTGTTTTGTATAAATAAACCTACCTTTGCTCTCCGATTTTGGCCGGTAAGGGCCTGAATTACTTTTTATATTCCGTTCATCGCCAGGAACAAAAGATAAAAGAAAAGTGTCGAGTAGTATAGCTTTCGACAAATTCAAATTAAGGACAAGGATTAATTTTTACACTTAAGAAACATATAAATCTGACAATGAGATAAATTCAAGCATCTTAACCTATAAATGTATACTTCTGTAAACTAAGTTTTTCAGTTTAACTTAAACTTTCAGCAATGAGTTAAACCTAAGGTGAAGAAAGAAAGAGGCATTTTCTAGAACCGTTTTTGGCCAAAATACGACCAAGATCCGATTGAACTAATATTTTGTGACTGCAGATCAATTGAAATTGCCAGACAACTTGTTTTGGGACCTTCATGTATATGAAGGCAGACACTTATTATATGGAGGGAACGTTGTCCATTAAACCTTTACTATTTATGCTTTAAACATCAGTAATTGGTAATTTGCAAACGTTTTATTTACCTGTTGCCTTTTAGAAAATTTAGCTGTCTTTCTTTCCGCTAAAAACCCAACAAAGAATATGTTATTAGCAAGTATAAGTAATTGAGCAGATTTATTCTCAGTCACTTTAGAAAAAAATTTGCCTATGCATACGGATTTTTTCAGTAGAGTCCTAATTCTGTTTTTTTTTTTTCAATTCGGTAATACTTCGATTAGTGTAAAGTCTGGGGTTCGAAAAAGGTGACAGCTTTTGTTAATACGATTCATGCTTATCATAAGGTGTTATGTCATTATTTAACTTTATATACAAAACTTGTTCTTTATGTCATGTTAAAAGGTTTCAGGATGTCTATTCAAGTTGCTTTATTGCATTTTCAGTATTTAATCTACCTGCTCTTGCCCAACGCCAACTAGAGGAAACACTTTATCGTTGCTTGGTAGTAAAGAGCCATAAGCCTTCAATTCGTTATTGTTTTGTTCCCAGAGCCACTTTGTATCGAAAGGGTTGTCGTAGAAACTTCGAAAGCGGTTCATTCAATTGGAAATTGAAAATTCCATCGCCATTTTAGCAAGTCAAAAGTGGCAACAACTTCCTTTTCAGCTTCCCTCCCTCTAAAAACCATCTGAAAATTTTTTTAAATATAAACAAGAGATTGTCAAAAAGATCCTGAAATATATTGACACAAAATTGTCAATAATAGATTCTATCTTCTTCAAATTGGAAAAAGCAAATATTGAAGGAAATGTTGAAACACATCAAAAAACACCATATCCGTCCTAGTTGTCAAAATGCTATATCTGAAATGTTTTAGGAACATCCGAAAGTATTAAACTGAAACTTCCATGGAACGTTAAGGAGAATAATGAGCTAAGTCCAAATCCATTATATACATTCATGTTATATATTCAAATCGCCACAAACCTTAAATGTAGGCCACAAACCTACTATTTCTTTCTAGAGGCGCTTTATAAGGAAGGAGTGGTCGTAAAAACTTTGGAAGAGACTGAATTGGTTGAAAATAAAGAGCTCTAGTGCAATTTTTGAGAGTCAAAAGTGACCAGAGGGCAACCACTCCTAGACCCTTTTTAGCTGTATTCCCCTTAAAGACTCCAATAAGAATTTGGAGAGTCATTCTGTTCAAAATAGTCAAAAGATAAAATAACTGTTCCTCTGGAATTACATGACACCCAACAGCACTTGGGGAATAGACTGTAAGGGCAATTTTTCCGTTCTTAACATATACGGTTTGTTATTTGGAATGATGGGCGTTTTTGACTCTGGGTCTCCAAAGAGTCTAAGGGCACTGCTACTGCTACTTACTACTGCTACTTACAACTACTATTATTACTTACGAATACTACTATTACTACTACGACTTGTGACTAATACTACTACTACTTGCAACGACTACTAATATTTGAGGCTATTACTACAACTCACGACTACTTCTACCAGCTTGCGACTACCACCGTTACTTGTAACAACTATTACTGCTGGCATTTGCTACTACCACCTGTGACTATTATTACTACTTATAATCATAACTACTATAGCTACTTTTGACCACTACTACTACTACTGCTACTTGTAAATGACACTACTACTTGCGACAAATACTATTATTAATTCTGGCTTCTGCTACTGCTTGTAACTACTGCTACTAATTGCGGCAACTTCTGCCATTAGCGATTACTACTTCTACTTGCGAGTAGTAAAACCACTTGTGGCTACTATTACTTTTTGTAACTGTTGCTACTACTTGCGAATAATGCTAATACTTGCATCTACTACTACTACTTGAGACTATTAGTATTAATTCCGACTACTGCTACTAATGACAACTACTACTACTTCTTGCGACTACTACTACTACTTGAGACTATTACTACAACTTCTGACTACTGTTATCACTGGCAGCTACTGTTACTTCTTGCAACTACGCCTATTACTTCTGAATATTAGAACTGCTGGTGACTACTGCTAAGATCTGTGACTACTACTACTGCTTGCGAATACTGCTACAACTTGTGACTGATATTATTACTAGTACTCGCAACTACTAAAACTACTTGTGACTGCTAATACCTATTATTATTATTATTATTATTACTACTACTAGCGAATAATACTACTACTTGTGAGCACTACTACTGTTTGTCATAACCACTACTACTTACGACCACTGCTACTACCTGTAACTGCTACTACTAGTTGTGAATACTACTGCTACTTGTGATTACGACTACAATCAACGACTGCTATTAATACGGGTTACTACTACCATTGCTTGCGACTAAGACTATTACTTTGCACTAATGCTACTGACTGTGACTATTAATACTTGCAACTTCTGCTACGACTTGCAAAAATATTCTAGTGCTTGTGACTACTTTTACTACTTGTGACTAAAACTATTCTCGTAACTACTACTGCTACTTGCAACCACTACTTCTTGCAACTGCTTTTGGCGCCTGTGACTACTACTACTACCACTTTTTGAGACTCTAAGTACTTCTTGTTATGATAAATCGTGCTACTACTTAAATTCAAACTTTTAGGAAAGTGAGAGGGGATGCTAGACTAAGTCAAACAACACAATGCGCGAAAATTTGCCTTATTTTCAAAAAAAAGGAAACACACCCCTTAAAAGTCATAGAAGCTTAATGAAAATCGCACCATCAGATTCAGGGTATCAGAGAACCCTACTGTAAAGGGTTCAAGCTCCTATCTGCAAAAATTTGGAGTTCTGTATTTTTTGCCAGAAGAAAGATCAAGGATACGTGTTTATTTGGTTTTTTTTCCAGGGGTGATCATATCGACCCAGTGGTCCTAAAATATCGAAAGAGGGCTCATTCGAGCGGAATTTAAAAGTTCTAGTGTCATTTTTAAATGACCAAAAAGGCTGGAGGGCAACTGGGCCCCCTCCCACGCCCATTTCTCCCCAAAATTACCTGATCAAAATTTCGAGATAGCCATTTTGCTCAGTATAGTAGAAAAATCAAATAATTATGTCTTTAGGTGTAAAATGACCCTCCCCAACAATCCGTTGGGAGAGGCCTACTATTCGTTATTGGGAAGTATACAGACATTTTTTTTTGTGGGGGGGGTGCTTGGGGTGAATTTTTTGGGGGAGAATCTTCCTTGGGGAGGGAAATTTATAGGGGGTGAATTTTCCAGGGGATATGTTACACTGGGGTATTTGGCAGAATTACTATACGAAATTCTTTGTAACTGCCTTACATCTCTTTGTCAATTTTTTTTCAGGTGAAGATTTTTCGGGGGATTTATCCGGGGGCTTTTTTTGCGTGTTTTGTTTTCTCAGAAATAATTTCCACGGAAGGGGGCATTTCTGGAGTGATCGAGGAACCGATTAGAGATTAAAGTCTTATTCAAATGAAAGAATGCTAAGGATAATTTTAAATTAGAATAATTAGAAGGCCGTTTAATTAGAATAGGAAGTCTTTTTAAAGGTGCTAAAAGCTTTAGCGTAAAGAGCAAGGCAATGAAGAGGGGGCAACCCTTCATATACGGAATAAATCTGCCAAAATTAATATGCAAATTTTGTTTTAGTATTTCATATATGTTGAGCCAAATTCAAAACCTGCATTAGTTGAAAAACGTTCAGAAATTGAAGAAGAAAACAAGGTTTTTTAACTGAAAGTAAGGAGCGACATTAAAACTTAAAACGAACAGAAATTATTATGTATATGAAAGAGGCTGTCCCCTACTCAACACCTAGCTCTTTACGCTAAAGTTTTAATTGTTTTAAAAAGTAGAGTTGTGACAAAGAGTCAAACTTCAGCGTAAAGAGCGAGGTGTTGAGGAAGGGACAGCCCCTTTCATATACGGAACAATTTCTGTTCGTTTTAAGTTTTAATGTCACTCCTTACTTTCAGTTAAAATAAACTGTTTTTTTTTATTTACTTTAAGTTAGAATCTGATATCTTATTGACTATGCATAAAACCTGACTATGCTTAAAAACTGAAAAAAATAGTATTTAAGTTAACCAGTAATAAATTTTGGCTATTGAAAAAATGGAAATGAATTTTTTCAAATTCCTAAAACGAGGTTTTAAGAATTTTAATTAAGAAAATTACTATTAAAGAATAAACGAAACTCAAAACAAAAAGAAACTAAGATAAATAATCCCAACGAACATGAATATATCTGATACTAGTATAGATGAACAGACATGACGAGGAAGAATTGAAATGACTTGAAATGAATAAGAATTCGTAAGAATTGAAATTAATAAGAATTGAAATGAATAAATCAAGCTTAAACGACCAGAAATTATTGAAAACAGGAGTTCAGCTGCTGCCTCTCCCCTCTTTCATAAATTTTCCAAAGGTTATTGTGCAATTTGCAATTTACTGAAAAACAATTATGCTTTAGCCTTTTTTATAATAATAGCATAAAAAATACGGAAATCCGGTTCAATAGAATCTTGAAGTGTCAATATTTTCAGGAAGAAGCATCATTATGCATTAAATATTCAGTTTAAATTTGATAGTTATTTTTAGTCTTCTTGATTATGAAATGGATTTTATTTTAATTTTTGTCTATCTAAAGAAATTAAACCACACTGTTCAAAATACACATTGGTCTTCAATGAAAGACAAATGGCGCAATAAATTTTTAGTAAGGTGGACTCAGTAATCCCTTTCTATGAAATTTCTAAAAGTATATACAAATCGTCCGTCATTGTATAGTAGCTGCAGAAAAGCCTTTCATAATTAAATTCTCATGAAATGGAACAGCTTGTAGAAACGATGCAAAAGTTTCAAAATTCAAATTAAATTGTGCGCTAACAGCCGCTTTTCCGCTCATACTATCTGAGAGATATTAAACCCATATTTTTTTGGATCGTTCGAAAAAGTTATAATCGTCAAATTCCGAATTTAAGGAACAGCTGATTTTATACCATATTTTTTTTACTTATGCAAACGTAGCTTGTTCCCAAAAATAAGTTTAATTTTACTTATTGCTAATAAAACAAAATTACCCAATTCTTGTCATGTTCAGTTGTTAAATGCAGTTAAATTAGTTGATTTAACTTCATAAATCAATAAATTAACTCATTCTTTATTTGTAGTTAAATATTATCTTCGTACTTTTTGCTTTGCATTTATCTCAACGCCCTTTGTATTACGATCAGACATAGTGTTAATTATTATATTTAATGAAACTAAACGACATAGTTCAACTTTGTAACCTGTTGAAAAATTCAGTTTAATATTATACTAATTGCAATGATGGTAAATCCTGGTGAAGCAGCTAAAATGTGCTAGCACCATGAAATCAAAAAGGAGCAGAAATAAAACAACCCAAATAGCAAATCAATGGTAATTGATTTACCATTGTCATTGTGTTCATGGTGCTAGCACCATGAAAACAAAAAGGAGCAGGAATAAAACAACCCAAATAGCAAATCAATGGTAATTGATTTACCATTGCCATTGTGTTCATGGTGCTAGCACCATGAAAACAAAAAGGAGCAGGAATAAAACAAACCGAATAGCAAATCAATGGTAATTGATTTACCCAGCTGCCAAACAGTCATTGATTTACCCGCTGCCAAACAGTCAGCGGCTATTTATACATAAATATTGATATTAATAGGCCTATTAAATATTAAAAGGCTAATTATCAAAAAGATTAAATAAGTAAGTGAACTCGAATTTTGTTTATTGAACCAGAATGAGATGCGAAACTTAACGGGGATGAATATTATTAAGTGCTCACTAGAATTATGTAATCTCTCTATCAAACGATTTTTAATTTTAATACAAAAAAAGAGAGGGGGGGGAATTATCCAAAATAGATCGATTGCTTGTGATAGGAATTCTACAAAAATAGCATTATTTTATTTTGACTTCTTAGCTTATTGTCTCTTTTTTCCATTCCAACCAAAATGAGCACTTCAGGCATGAACTATATTATCGGAGGCGATATGTCTATCGCCTAGGCTGATGAAAGTTGGTTTCGCTCGATAATTTGTCCTAAAACTTAAAAAAGAAATATTAAAGTTTATGTCTGTACTTTGGGCATAGGAGCACCAAGATTGATAATTAAAGAGAAATTAGGTTATGTGCTCTACACAAAAAGTAGAAATATGAAGAAGGAGAGACTTCAGTCATATCAATTCTTTTTACCCTTTTATTATTTCACTAAGTGTTTCCGTACTATATACTTTTTTAAGGATTTTGATGACTTTTCCTTCCACCAAAATACCCAGGGACGTGCCTTAGCCTTAGGCCAAGAACATTTCAATTCTTACTTTTTAATTTTTCCTCTTATTAGTTACCCAGCAATATATTTTTTAAATATTTCATCTGGTTTAGAAGACTAATATTGAGCTTTTTCTAGCCTACCAGTCATAGTTTTGGAAAGTAGATTGGCTAGAATCAACTACCTCTAATTCTTTCTCTGCCTCTAATTCTCTCTCTGCTGCTTATTTGTCCTTCTTGGTCCGAATTACCTTCTAACTTGTTCTCTGCCGCTCATGACCTTAAGCATAGACACACTGCAGATTTGTATTTGTTCCTTCAGTTGAGCTACCATGAACCCACAGCGAAAATTACAAAAAACGACTTGATGCTCTTCTCTTTATATTCTAAAGAAATAATTTTAACCCTTTTACTCAGTAAATGGAATTTAATTGTGTCATCCATGGGCGTAGGCAGCATATTGTCTAGGGGGGGGGCCGTCGATAGTGTGATAGAGTTTTATCAACTGCTTTTTCCAAACCATTTGCTTTTTCAGCCATATTTAATGTAAATTTGAAGATCTAGGGTGGGCCGCTGCCCCCCTCCCAACGCCCATGGTGTCATCCCACATTCCAGGGTAACAGTAGTAGTTAAATCTTCATTTATATTTTACTGGATATTGCGTTTGAATGTTTTTAGATATGCCAAATTGAAAAAAAATTTTTTTACTCTGTTTATGTGGTTAGGCAAGAAATAAAAATGTGGTAACATGAATCATGTTACGCAATACGTTTTAATCGACAGATATCAAAAGCCTTGGTAGTTCTCTAAGGCAGGCGCTGACTAATAACAATAATAATCAATGCAATAATAGCAATAATAAAGTGTGACTGATGGATTTACCCTTTTAATCTTTTGTTCTGTTTTAGATAATCAAGTTTTTCCTTCAATTCATCTGTTTAAATTAAATCCTGGACACAAAATCTTGATTTCTTAAGCCCCTTTTCAAGAGGTGAATGATTTTATATTTTTCTTAATTTTATAGCTTATATTAACTTTCTAAAAAACACACTGCCTGAAGCGTTGCTATGGATACTATCCACACAAAAATGAAATGTAACAAACACTAATTATACCTTAGCTTCAATAAAAAGAAAGTTAATGAAAGAGGATTTACGCTTGAATTCCAAAAGTAGGAGTGATTACTGTAGGAAAAAAATATTCTAATTTTTCTATTTTTTGAAACGCGACGTTTATTTTATATATATATTTTTTTTGCTGGAAGAGACTTCAAAGTGCTAAACATATAGTCTTTGGAAACAATAGGACATAACTATTCTGACCTTTTATGTGTTATATTTCGCCCTACCCCTTGAGAATTGGGACTCCAACACTAATTTTAGAAGTGGAATAGTTTGACCATAGACAAGCGAAAAAAAAAATTTGGACATGTAGGAAGCACATGATGAATGTGCTGATAACTTCCATAAGGACTTAGCCGAGGAGAGAGTCTTTCACGATTTGTCTAAGCTCCGTTAAAAGAGGCAAGCCTTAACTGTTTTACTTTCTCAAACACTCAAAATGGTACATAACATAATGGAACATAAGGTACATAATGGTAAGATAAGGTACATATGGTAACATAATGGTACATAAGAGGCAAGCCTTAACTGTTTTGCTTTCTCAAACACTCAAAATGGTACATAATTTCTCAGGTACATAAAATGTACCTGGCAACCCTCCTATTCAAAATCTAGTCTTGTGAAGTCCTATGCGTGTGCTTTCTAGATATCCAATATAGACAGGCTAACTTTAAAATGAGCCTACATTTTATTTAAAATAAGCATTATAATTTTTTAGTCTCAGAATGGATAGATAACTTATTTGGGGTTTAGATTCTTTGCTTATATTTAGCTTTATTTAGATTCTCACTTCAAAATGGAATGTCTCACAATTTAGCTTCATATCATAGCCTTTTAAACTTGTCGATTAAACCAGATAAACCTAATTATACAATAAGAACGATAAAATCCTGTTATTCTCGTATATTCAACTAGGTAATTGTTTAATAATGTTTATTTTCATAGTATATTACTTGGACGGACGGGAATTTTAACTGTCTTCTTTTAATGAAATACGTAACTTTTACGCTATGATTTTGCTGCTTAGCGCTTTTATAGTTTGGAGTTATTACTTGCTATTTACGGTACATAAAGTATTTCCTACAAGCTTTTACCTCGTCGAAGCCATAACAAGAGAACAATTTAGAGATTCTGGATGAAGGATTGTCGAAGTTATAACCGGCTTTGTTTCATGCTAATTTCCTTTGGAACTACGTAACTTCAGCAAGTATGTAACAATTCAATTTCTATGGAGAGACTACTTTTGCTACATGCTCCGCTAATTATGCTTTTGTGAAGGTAAACCAAACCTTATAAATGATCTCTTGAAGTCGGGAAGGACACATTTGATGACAGGGGCGGATCCGGGATAATTTTAAGGGGGGGGTTAAATAGGTTGATCCGATAAAAAAAATTAGGAAGGGGGGTGCAAAGTAGGTTGATCCGATTAACTTGCGCTAGGAGCAAGTTGAATTAACGCAAACTTCAGTTAATTAAGTAAATTACACTACTTTAAACTATGCGAGGGGGGGAAGGCCCCCTCGTCCCCTGGATCCGCCACTGTTTGAAGATAACAAACAAAATCCTAAATGGAAATGATACGTTTCAAATCCTTATCAATGAAGGGTGCAAGAAGCATATAAGGTCAGTGCTGGAATAGAAAAATAGGTACTTGTCAATTAGCCGGAACCCACACGAGAAGGCAAATTTCGTTAACACTAATGAAATAAAACAAAATATGATGAAAACATAATAGTTTAGAAACACATTTGGGCTATATATTTGCACATTAGGGGGTGAGTAAAGAATAGTATATATTAAATACGTAACCTAACTTAACCTAGGTACCCTTTTTCCCCCTAAAGCCCCAAAAACCCAAAGTTTAAATATTGTAAACGCAATGACAAGACAAGAAATTAGGGAAAAGGGAAACAAAATTAAGGGAATTCATAAAATGATGTTACTTCATTAAGAGTTGCCAAAGTAAACCCAGACTAGTAAAATTACTAAAGGGCAATCCCACTGTCACATACTACACAAATTTCTTATGATAGGATTTCGGCCAGAAAATTATAATCATATATAATCCATACTTGGACGTCTACAGTTAAAGCGAGCTCTATGCTGTAATTTGCTTGAAAATGTTTACCAAATTAAAACAACTCTTAAAACGAGCTTATAACCCTAAATTGAATGAATGACCTCCGCCTCCATGAAGTCCCGATTTCCTTTAAACTTTCTTATGACTTCTTTCATACTTGGCTGGGGAGATCCTGCTTCTCGCTTAGCTCCAGAGGGATTGCCAAAAAGCAGAACTTTTGTGTTCTGTCATCTTTTATTCACAAAAATGACTTGGACATCTCAGTCTTTCTTTCATTAAAGCCCTAGAAAGTGGGATTGAACACACTTCGAAATAAAAGTTAAACTAAAATACGAACTATACAAAAGAAAATGCTTATTTCAAAATATAGAAAGCCAATGTGGAAACCCACCTAAAACAATCACAATTTCCGGTTTAAACGGTGAATTCACGTGTTCATTATCCAAAGAAGCTTTCGATCATGAAGGATAGCAGAGGACTAAATTTGTCTCTTCCGAAGATTTCCCAGGATGGACATTGCGTTTGATATACGCCATGGCGCAGGCCACTTCCAGCCGATCCCAAACACGGGGAAATAGTAGAAAGTCGAACAGTTAAAAAATAGTTTTGACCATGTTTTTGAACGAGGATCGGAAGTATGAAATAAATTAGAAGTATGTTAATGAGGAGATCATATCACATTGTATGAACAAAAGGGATAGACAAGCTGGGAATATTGTATATTATTTTATACAAAGTGATTGGGGATAAAGTGATTAATTATAAGGTCCTTAATTTTGAAAAAAAATTGAGTATTGCGAAACTAAAACATAATATTTTAGACTAATCTATCCAATATTAGCAGGGAAATCGCATTAAAGATGATACTATTTGGAACTGCGACTGCACTCAGAGAAAAACGACGTTAAAAGGTTATTTAGTTGCCCTCTCACAGATTTTAATATAACACTAGAAACTTCAAGTTACAATCGAATGAACCTTTTTCCAAATTTTTATTACCAATTGTTGTATATACATACACCTAAGATGAATTTAGTATTGAGACCCCACAACTGTATTTTGAACTCTCTGATTGTACAGACTGAGACCCTTAATTATTCCTAATTTGAACTAGGCGTAACACGCTGTCTCTGTACTAAGTTCATCTTTAAAGCCTTGGTCTTGAAATTAGTTATTTGAACAATTTGGAACATATCACGGAGCCGATGTCTGCACGCGCAAAATCGCCCATCAAGCGCTATTCCTCGATCCTTTCGTTTTTTTTATTTAAATGGATATTTTGTAATTCTTGCGTGATACTTCAATTTTTTATACAATGTAGTTGTTTTCCATTTTCTTTGTGAAGTAATAATAGGTACGGTATCTGAATGAATTTCAAGTAAGATCCTTAGGACCCCTCCCACGAATTTTCTGCTAAATTTTGCCTCCCAAGACAACGATAAATGCAACATACCCAGAGACATACAATATCCAGAGACACATGCCGAGGAGTTTATTTCGGGGAGGAGTTCTTTTTATAAACACGAATAAAACCTAAACAGTACATAATATATGTATATATATATATATATATATATATATATATATATATATATATATATATATATAGGGGCCCGGTACTATATAAACAAGGTTTCCCGGAGCCCACGGGGAACCTTAAAACATAAAAGCTATAGAGAGGGGGGTTAGGCATCCTCTAATCTGTTTTATTTTCATAATTAAATAAAAAAAAACAAGTTTTTTAACTGATAGTAAGAAGCAACATTAAAAATTAAAACGAACAGAAAATTATTCCGTATATGAAAGGGGCTGTCCTCTCCTCCACACCTCACTCTTTACGCTAAAGTTTTTTATTGTTTAAAAAAACAGAGTTGTGAGAAAGAGTCAAACTTTAGCGTAAAGAGCGAGGCTTTGAGGAGGGGACAGCCCCTTTCATATACGGAATAATTTCTGTTCGTTTAAGTTTTAGTGTCGCTCCTTACTTTCAGTTAAAAAGTTGTTTTTTTTTATTTAATTTCTGAAAGTTTTTGAACTAATGCAGCTTTGATTTTGGCTCACCGCACATGAATAATTAAAACGAAATTCCCATGTTAATTTTCCTTTTTTGAGCTAAATGGCTTTCTCGAAATTTTGTTCTGACGTAACTTGCGAATTAAGTTACGTAACGAATTTCTATATTCGTATGTTTTTTTACGTATATTAGGGAGTTCGCCCCCTAGTCAGTACCTTGTTCTTTACGCTAAAGTTCGAATTTTGTTCAAATCCCAAACCACTGAATTACAAAGGCTGTTTAGTTCGAATAGATAGCTCTTTTGAAAGTACTAAATAAAACTTTAGCTTAAAGAGCGAGGTATTGACTAGGTGATGAACCCCCTCAAATACGTAATTATTTCTGTTCGTTTTAAGTTTTAAAGTTGCTCCTTACTTTCAGATGAAAAAAAATGTTTTTTTATTTAATTTCTGATCATCTTTTAAATAATGCTGGGAAATCCAGCACCCCTTCATAGAAATATCCCTTCCCCCAAGGAACCATCTTCCATGGTAAGATTCTCCCCCGTAACCCCTACTCCCACCCCCCCCCCCTGCACCAAAAAAATCCTCCTCAAAACGCCTGTATACTTCCTAATAATCAATATATGTAACCAATAACCTATATGTAAACAATGGGCAAAGTTTATAGCTTGAAGCCTTTCCCCCCGGAGCTGTGGGGGATTAAGTCATTCTCAAAGACATATTAATTATTTTTTCGACTATGCTGAACAAAATGGCTATCTCAAAATTTTGATTGGGTGACTTCGGGAAAAAAATGAGCGTGGGAGGGGACCAAGTTGCCCTCCAATTTTTTTAGTCACTTAAAAAGGGCACTAGAACTTTTAATTTCCGTCCAAATGAGTCCTCTTACGATATTCTAGGACGACTGGATCGATCAGATCACCCCTGGGGAAATAAAAAAAACAAAAACAAACAAACAAATAAACACGCATCCGTGATCTTTCTTCTGGCAAAAAATACAAAATTCCACATTTTTGGAAATACGAGGAGCTTGGAAGGCTCGTAGGAGCTTGAAACTTCTATAGTAGGGGTTCTCTGATACGCTGAATCTGATAGTGTGATTTTCATTTAAGTTCTATGACTTTTTAGGGTTGTTTTCCCCCTTTTTTTGAAAATAAGGCAAATCTTCTCAGGCACGTAACTTTTGATTGATAAGAGTAAACTTGATGAAACTTATATATTTGAAATAAACATAAATTCTGATTCTTTTGATGTATCTATTGGTATCAAAATTCTGTTTTTTAGAGTTTCGGTCACTATTGAGCTGGGTCGCTCCTTACTAAAAGTTACGTGCCTGAGAAGATTTGCCTTATTTTCAAAAAAAAGGGGGAAAACAACCCCTAAAAGTCATAGAACTTAAATGAAAATCACACTATCAGATTCAGCGTATCAGAGACCCCTACTATAGAAGTTTCAAGCTCCTACGAGCCTTTCCAAGCTCCTCGTATTTCCAAAAATGTGGAATTTTGTATTTTTTGCCAGAAGAAAGATCACGGATGCGTGTTTATTTGTTTGTTTGTTTTTGTTTTTTTTATTTCCCCAGGGGTGATCTGATCGATCCAGTCGTCCTAGAATATCGTAAGAGGACTCATTTGGACGGAAATTAAAAGTTCTAGTGCCCTTTTTAAGTGACTAAAAAAATTGGAGGGCAACTTGGCCCCTCCCACGCTCATTTTTTTCCCGAAGTCACCCAATCACAATTTTGAGATAGCCATTTTGTTCAGCATAGTCGAAATTCTAATTAGTATGTCTTTGAGAATGACTTAATCCCCCACAGCTCCGGGGGGAAAGGCTTCAAGCTATAAACTTTGCCCATTGTTTACATATAGGTTATTGGTTACATATATTGATTATTAGGAAGTATACAGGCGTTTTGAGGAGGATTTTTTTGGTGCAGGGGGGGGGGGAGTAGGGGTTACGGGGGAGAATCTTACCATGGAAGATGGTTCCTTGGGGGAAGGGATATTTCTATGAAGGGGTGCTGGATTTCCCAGTATTATTTAAAAGATGATCAGAAATTAAATAAAAAAAAAAATTTTCATCTGAAAGTAAGGAGCAACTTTAAAACTTAAAACGAACAGAAATAATTGCGTATTTGAGGGGGTTCACCCCCTAGTCAATATATATATATATTTATTTATGCCCCCTTACAATGGAGAAATGGAGAAAAAAAAGCGGAGTACAAAATGAAACAAAAAAAGAAGAAAAACATGTTCAACACTAAAAATTAAATACAGGTATTTCATTCACTGAAACAGTTGAGTCAGCGGTGAGTCGTAGAGTTTACTGAGGGATCGTCTTGAGGCTCTCTGTTCTAGATCAATCTCCTTGGTTGATGGATCAAGGATTCCATACATGGAGGAGATCTCCGTGTTAGAAAATCTCAGTAGAAGTCCCAGCAAAAATTTTGCAAATCTGTAGTACGTGGTTCATATTTTTTGACGCTCGGTGAGGGACAACATTTCCCACAAGTGTGATATCTACCAGATGGCAGGAGAGACGACGGCGTTGAATAGTTTTGACTTAGTAAATCGATTAAATGACCACTTGCATTTGACAGCTTTTCCATATGCTGAGCGGATAGATTTACAGACTGATTCAGCCAACAAGACTCTAGTTGACCTAGGCGTCTGGCCATACGTGATACCAAGGTAATTTAGGAACTGGGACTGCTAGATTCTGAAACCGTCCAAGACGAGATTGGAATCGGTCGAGTTGGTGCCACTAAAAACGATAAATTCGGTTTTCTCAATGTTGACTCGTAGTCCTATTCTTCTGTATAGGATCACTAGAAGACGAAGATTCTCTTTTAGACCCCTCAGCGTGCTGCTTAGGAGCAGCAAGTCATCTGCATAAGAAATGAAACTTAGATCCAAGCCCTCCAAAAAGAAGGTCCCACGAACGAATCTAGTTACAGAGTAAATCGCAGAATTAAAGATGATAGGGCTTAGAGCAGATCCTTGCCTAACTCCTTTGAAGAGCCGAATGGGTTCAGAAAGCTTTTGCTTGCGGTGACCGGCGATTGTTTCCCATCCCAAAGCTAGACGAATATGCGTGTGGGAGTACCAGCCATGGAGAACAAGGACAATGCGGGGGTCGACTCCTGAATCTAAGAGGCACCACAGTGCCTGCGATTGGACGACAGAATCGAACGCAGCGGAAATGTCGACACTGCAGGCAAAGAGTGGCTTTTTAACTAAAGATTTAGACCTCATTATTCTTCTTAGTAGCCGATGGGCGTGTCCACAGCCCAACCCATTTCTGAATCCAAGTTGTTTGTCTCCCATTAGAGCGTGCGACGTAATATGGGGCAACAGTACCTTCTCAAATACTTTGCTGATAACCGATGAAACTGAGATTGGTCTGTAGCTTTTACAAAGCAAGGGATCTCGATTCTTTTTTAGAATATTGGATGTGCGGCAACGATTAAACTTGGCAGGTGTGAGTCCCTGCTCGATGCTCATTTGGAATAGTAAGGCTAAGTACTCATGTAGACGTTCTGTGCCGTGCTGTAAGTGCCTCGGAGTGATCCCATCGAGCCCTGGAGACTTGTTCTTTTTCAATTTTCTCACAATTATCTCAATATGCCATTTAGAAACAATGACATCAGTGCGGCGGAGTTTTGCGCTGACTAATTGCCTATCTAACTTAGATTTATATACGGAGTCCATCTCGTTGGGTGGTGGCGCAAACACGTCCTTGTAATGGTTTACCCAACTTTCATCGGGAATGGGACTTTGCACATCAGCGTCGGCCCTGTTAGATTGGAATCGCTTCCATAAGATGTTTGGGTCACTCCTGCAATCACACGACAACTTCTCCGCTTGCTGGACTTGCATGTTCTCGACAGTACGTTTGAATTCTTTTTTGGCATGTCGAAAGCACTGAAAAACTACTCCAGAGCGGGGTTTGTCGCAGTCCTTCCACAATTCGTACCAGAACTTGGATCTCTTCTTGGCAGACTTGACATTTGGGTTATCCCATCCCTTTTTACGAGTGTTGGGGTACACTTTTGCCACTGGAACAGCGGTAGATTCCGCAAGCTTCATCGAATGAACAATTTCGGAGCAAAAGATGTTCAGGGCTAGTCTGTCTTCATTTTGGCCATGAGTAAGCATGTGGAACGGTACTTTGATTTTAGCAAGAGTTGAGTCAAGAATATCTTTGTACAAGGACTGATCTATCCTTTGCCATTCACTCTTGATAAACCATGATCGCCCGGGGCACCGCTTGTAGGTGGAGACTGGTACCATTAAGCTAATCCCAATGTGATCGCTACAATTGTGTTCCTAGTCAACAATGGCTTTACTCCCGGTCGGAAGTAGGACATTTACGAAAAAGTGATCGATATCTGATGTAGCCAGGGATGCACTGTGGACAAACGTGAAGGACTGGGATTTTGGAACCGGGGCCATAGCTTCTGGCAGACACCCCCTTAATATGGTGAAAAAACGATCATCATCTAGAAGCTGACAGTTGAAGTCCCCACAGATAATAATTTTTTCTGACTTGTATTGTTCAGCCAACCTCCTGAGTCTCGCACAAGCCTTCGTGTAACGCCTTTCTGAGAGGACATCACGATAATTTGTAGGGAGGTACACTGATATGATTATAAAGCCATTTGGACCAGGAACTCTGATCGCAGAAAAATAATCGCATGAATCAATTAGCGTGCATTGCAAATTGGAGTATGCAATGATCAAGATTCCACCACTCGGCCTTCTAACTGAGCTGCTGCGGATGGCAAGCTGTAAAAAATAGTCCTTTCCTGGAAATCCGTCAAGGATTGCTGAATGATCGGCTGTTACCAAATGTTCCTGAATGCATATTATGCTATGCTTGGTTACTAGATCACTTTAAAAGAGACAGCTTGTGTGGAGCGTGCCCGTATATATTTCTGCTATAAAGCAAAATAGTTGCATTCATTGCTTACGTTTGTTTGAACTAGCCTCTAATTGTCTTTTATAAACCGGGCATTGCGCGCTATAACATGGATGCTTTCCAGAGCAATTAGCACATTTAGTGTCACGAACGCATGGATTCTCTATAGGGTTTTCGTGATCACCGGAGCACCTGGAACATTTCGCATTGTTAGGGCAAACTTATTCCAAGGGGTAACACTTTTGGTATTTAAAAAACCTCCGAGGGGTGGCAACATAATTATCAACCTTGATATGGCGAAAACCGACGTAAACGCCATATTTAAATGCTTGTTCAAGAGATTCTTTGTCTCGGAATGTTAGCTTGGCTGACTTACTAGTACCATAGCGTTTCGCTTCTTGGATTCCCTTCATAACAGACTCAATTTCCTCGTTTGTCGTATCTTCAGGGACAAATTTAGCCACTGTCAGGAATTTCGGTTTATAGACTTTAACTACAGCCGCGGAATTCAATTTTATGCTATTAGCTATAGCTTCTGCATCATGCTCGGTTCTAACATACAACACCAGCGTATCGCTTCTCGTAACTACCTTCTGTACTTTTCCGGAGGCACCATTGGAATCAAGAAATTCTTTCTGCTTTTGGCACGATTTATAGATTTCGGGTGGTGCTTCTTTTACGTGAAGCGGGATACTTAGAGATTCGCTGGGAGTAGGCCACATTTTAGTGACAAAACTGGCGTTGCATCGGTCCAGCCATGCATTAATTTTTTCACCACATTCGTTTAGTTTGCACGTTAATGAGGTAAATACATCGTGAGGTATGGAAGGAGTCTCAGATGGATCATAAATAGTGAATTTGAAAGGGAAATCACCCTTTGCGTCCAATTCCTTCATAGCATGAATTGCATCTTCTGCAAAAACAGATGCATTTATTGTGCTTCTACGCTCTTTCAAAATGGTTCCATCTGGTTATCTAATTGATCTCATATAAATCATACGGCTTGTGTGACAGATTCCTTGTCAAAAAATCTCACGGCAGTGCTTACAACCGATTCATGGGGAATATCTTTGAAGTTAAGTGAACGCTGGATGAAATATAAAAAAGGGCTATATAAATACTTGATTTTTGCCATTTTTCTTCGCTTATAATCTATCCAAATTAAGTCCAATCGTACCCAATGATGTCACAAAAATTAACAATCCAATTCCTTAATCACATCCAAAACCGGTCCAGAAAGTATTCGCAAAAATATACGTATCGCCTCTGGCTATTTACTCGCTTCTTGGGTGAATGAATGCTGAATGAACTACACAGAAAGAATGCTGACGAGATACAGCTAACAAAACCTGTGGGAAGTGCGGGTACCCAAATCGCCTTTCCCCAGCAGTTTAAGGATCAATATCCGGCCGGTACCGATACGGCTCTTCTGTTTGTTCCCGCTCTCTTCTGCACAGGCTGTCACTAATCAGCGAAAAAATAATGAAAATTTGGCTACTAAACTATTTTTATTAGCCAAATAATCCTATTTCTTTCCTTCCTTTTTCCTCTTCTTTCCCTTCTTTCCTTCCTTTTCATTCCCTTAACATTTGAACTGTTGTTGCTACCTCATTAAAAATCCAAACCAAGCAATTAGTCCATATCAATGAGTTTACCTTAGATTATAATCTATAGCAGAAATAATCCTGTGAAATAATCCCCAAGGTCACTGAATATATTATAGCTCAAGCCACTGAATTAATACAATTTCACAGCTGGTTTTAAAGTTCACTAGATCCAAAAAGATGATGTTATCACTCCGGAGACTAAATAGAGACTCCTCGCTCTTTACGCTACCTCGCTCAATACCTCGCTCTTTACGCTAAAGTTTTTTTTGTACTTTCAAAAGAGCTATCTATTCTAATTAACCAGCCTTTGTGATTCAGGGGTTTGGGATTTGAACAAAATTCGAACTTTAGCGTAAAGAACAAGGTACTGACTAGGGGGCGAACTCCCTAATATACGTAAAAAAACATACGAATATAGAAATTCGTTACGTAACTTAATTCGCAAGTTACGTCAGAACAAAATTTCGAGAAAGCCATTTAGCTCAAAAAAGGAAAATTAACATGGGAATTTCGTTTTAATTATTCATGTGCGGTGAGCCAAAATCAAAGCTGCATTAGTTCAAAAACTTTCAGAAATTAAATAAAAAAAAACAACTTTTTAACTGAAAGTAAGGAGCGACACTAAAACTTAAACGAACAGAAATTATTCCGTATATGAATGGGGCTGTCCCCCCCTCAATGCCTCGCTCTTTACGCTAAATTTTGACTCTGTCTCACAACATTATTTTTAAAAACAATAAAAAACTTTAGCGCAAAGAGCGAGGCGTTGAGGAGCGGACAGCCCCTTTCATATACGGAATAATTTCTGTTCGTTTTAATTTTTAATGTTGCTTCTTACTATCAGTTAAAAAACTTGTTTTTTTTTATTTAATTATGAAAATAAAACAGATTAGAGGATGCCTAACCCCCCTCTCTATAGCTTTTATGTTTTAAGGTTCCCCGTGGGCTCCGGGAAACCTTGTTTATATATAGTACCGGGCCCCTATATATATATATATATATATATATATATATATATATATATATATATATATATATATATAGTATATATATATATATATATATATATATATATATATATATATATATATATATATATATATATATATATATATATATATATATATATATATATATATATATATATATATATATATATATATATATATATATATATATATATATATATACATATATTATGTACTGTTTAGGTTTTATTCGTGTTTATAAAAAGAACTCCTCCCCGAAATAAACTCCTCGGCATGTGTCTCTGGATATTGTATGTCTCTGGGTATGTTGCATTTATCGTTGTCTTGGGAGGCAAAATTTAGCAGAAAATTCGTGGGAGGGGTCCTAAGGATCTTACTTGAAATTCATTCAGATACCGTACCTATTATTACTTCACAAAGAAAATGGAAAACAACTACATTGTATAAAAAATTGAAGTATCACGCAAGAATTACAAAATATCCATTTAAATAAAAAAAACGAAAGGATCGAGGAATAGCGCTTGAGGGGCGATTTTGCGCGTGCAGACATCGGCTCCGTGATATGTTCCAAATTGTTCAAATAACTAATTTCAAGACCAAGGCTTTAAAGATGAACTTAGTACAGAGACAGCGTGTTACGCCTAGTTCAAATTAGGAATAATTAAGGGTCTCAGTCTGTACAATCAGAGAGTTCAAAATACAGTTGTGGGGTCTCAATACTAAATTCATCTTAGGTGTATGTATATACAACAATTGGTAATAAAAATTTGGAAAAAGGTTCATTCGATTGTAACTTGAAGTTTCTAGTGTTATATTAAAATCTGTGAGAGGGCAACTAAATAACCTTTTAACGTCGTTTTTCTCTGAGTGCAGTCGCAGTTCCAAATAGTATCATCTTTAATACGATTTCCCTGCTAATGTTGGATAGATTAGTCTAAAATATTATGGTTTAGTTTCGCAATACTCAATTTTTTTTCAAAATTAAGGACCTTATAATTAATCACTTTATCCCCAATCACTTTGTATAAAATAATATACAATATTCCCAGCTTGTCTATCCCTTTTGTTCATACAATGTGATATGATCTCCTCATTAACATACTTCTAATTTATTTCATACTTCCGATCCTCGTTCAAAAACATGGTCAAAACTATTTTTTAACTGTTCGACTTTCTACTATTTCTCCGTGTTTGGGATCGGCTGGAAGTGGCCTGCGCCATGGCGTATATCAAACGCTAACTCAGAAGATTATGACACATTTTGTTACCCTCCTCCTCCCATTTTGTTACCCATGTCTCAACGAAAATACCCAAAAAAGTACATTTCGGAATCTAGAAGGGAGGGGATTAAATATTAGGGGTAATGTCTCCTATCCTCATTCGAACTGCTAAATGTCATTCATTGCTTTGCTGGGAACAGTTAGAGATTTTAAGTTGATACTTTTAAAGTGTGTTAGAGGGGAGGGGCGAAAAAACCGGAAAAGCTGAGTTGGAGGGCTATTTTGAGCTAAGGGGGGCTACATATGTTATTACCTTTGTGACTAACAATAGTGAATGCGAAATAACCAGCTAATGTTAAATATTCTATCAAGACTAAAAATATCACTGTCCCCCTTCCTAAAAGGACTAATGAGGCCATCATTGGCTCGGTATGTTTGACTGACTTGAGTCTGTAATGAAAATGTTTTCTTGGTCATAAAGACTTGGTATATACGTCTTATTACCCGTTTGTAAAGAGTATGGCTGGGTAGGAAAAAGCTATAAAATCTTACACTTTTGGCTCCAATAGAACTGTAAAATTTGTAGAAGATAGCATCTATTTCCTGGGAGACATCAAAGCATTAAGAAAAGTTTGAAAAATGTTGTGGGAAATGTGGCTCCATATAAGTTAGAATTTTGAAGCTTTCTTTTAAATATTTACAAGTTATGCTAATAGTTTATCCCACCCTATGAACACTTAGACTTGTTTCACCTCTTTTTATGTGTGATCGTTGATGGACACTTGAAAGAAAAATCAAATGTCCGAATGCAGAGCCCTGGACACAGAACCTCCCCTTCCCCTCAACTCGTTAATAATATTATTTTACACTTTTTCATTTAATTATAGAAGAGCGTAAAACATTGTGAGGAGGCTAATACGATTGCATATTTTAAAATCTAGTCCTTTTTATAAAAGAAAACAAATCAGGGGGCTTGCCACCACCCTTATTATAATTATTTAGTAAAAACAACAATTTTTTCAGCTGAAAATAAGGTGCAACATGGAAACTTAAAACGAGCAGAAAGTATTACATATATGAGGGGGGGTGCCCCCTCCTCACTCTTTACGCTAAAGTTTTTTAGTGCTTTTAAAAAAGCTTCTTATTGTTCTAATTAAACGAACCTTGTGTTTCAGAAGTTGTTCTTAAAGAATTGGGTGAAAATTCAAACTTTAGCGTAAAAAGCGAAGTTTTGAGGAGAGGGCATCCTCCTCATGTACGTAATTATTTCTTTTCGTTTTAAGTTTTAATTTTGCTCCTTACTTTCAGTTAAAAACATGTGTTTTTTATTTTGTTTCTGATTGTTTTTTAAATAATGCCAGGAAATATGGCTCCACCTCGACGTAGAAATCCCTCCTCCCAACGGGTACATCCTATAGACTATTCAATCCTGGCGAAAATTTACCCCGGAAAATTACCCTTAACATCTCCACGCGTAAAATTGAGTCGGCAAGGAGAAAGCAAGACATAAGAAGAATTTTGTATAAGAATTCTGGCAAATTCTCTAGTGAAAATTTTCCCTCTTAAATTCATTCCCTTGAAACAACCCTTCCCATGAAAAAATCTCCCCGTGGAAAATAACAAATTCCTAGTAAACAATAGACAAATTTTATAACTTAAAGCCATTGAACCTGGGGCCGCGGAGGGTCTTGCTATCTTCAAAGGCATAGTTATTCGGCCTTTCAACTATGCCGAACAAAATGGCTATCTCAAATGTTGATTGGACGATTTTGAGAAAAAAGGGACGTGGTTGCCCTCCAATCTTTTTGGTCTCTCAAAAGGGGCGCTAAAACTTTTAATTTCCGTTCGAGTGAGCCCTTTTTTGATATTCTAGGACCACTGGGTCGATACAATCACCCCTGGGGAAAAAAGCAAACAAACACACATCCACAATCTTTCTTCTGGCAAAAAACATAAAATTGCACGTTTTGCAGATAGGAGCTTGAAACCTCTATAGTAGGGTTTTTTGATAAACTGAATCTGATGGTTGGATTTTCATTAAGATTCTATGGCTTTTAGGGGTTGTTTCCCCTTTTTTCAAAAATCAGGCATATTTTTTCAGGCTCGTAGCCTTTGATGGGTGAGTGAAACTTTGAACTTATATATTTGGAATCAGCATAATGGCCAGATTCCTTTGATATATCTGTTGGTATAAAAAAACAAACATTTTTTATAGTTCCGGTTACTATTGAGCCGAGTCGCTCCTTACTCACAGTTTATTACTACTTACTGTTTGATTTTGACTCGAGGTATCACTGGCTCCAAACTACATACGATCAGAATTCAAATACACTAATTTTAATGAAAATGATTAAAGCCGCACTAAAAATATGTTTTCTAGTCAGCATAATACGCGTAACTCTTGAGCAAGGGTTCCCCTCTTTGATTGGAATTTCGATTCCAATTTTAATATGTAGATGATGCGACCACACCAAGCGGGAATCAGAATCGTCAAAGGTTTTTAAGCCTGTATGCCCTATTTAAGGCAGCAGCGTCTGCTTGTTATTTTTATTTTTAAAGCCTCATTTTATATAACGGATTAGTCATACTAAACTTCGAGCTGTGCTCGTTTAATCGCAAATTCTGATATTCATTGCTCTTTTCAAACAGTTCGTGGTAACGAACTGTAAGTAAGGAGCGACCCAGCTCAATAGTGACCGAAACTCTAAAAAACAGAATTTTGATACCAATAGATACATCAAAAGAATCAGAATTTATGTTTATTTCAAATATATAAGTTTCATCAAGTTTACTCTTATCAATCAAAAGT